>NC_081546.1:4690725-4785470 GCF_901000735.1 Corylus avellana
AGAGAAACGATAAAGAGAATCAAAAGAAATAAAAAAATAGAAGAAAAAAAAAATTGAGAAACGTTACAGAGAAAAAAAAATTCAAGAAACAGAGGGAGAATGAAATAACCAAGAAACAAAGAAGAAAAATCGAAGAGAAGAGAGGGGGAGAGAGATACCTTGCGTAGAGAAGAGAGATCGTTGCTCTTTGAGAGATGAAGATCGTTTTGCAGAGTCTCCTTGAGAGACGTGAGTGCTAGAAGGGTGGAGTTTTTGTGGGCAATTTACACGATAATTTTAATCCCACAGGAAAGGATTAGCTAAGCCACTCATTTTTGAGTGGCTTAGCTAACCCTGTGTGTATAGGATTAGTAATCCCATGGGAATAGACTATTCCCAGGAATAGAGTGTTACCAAACAAAGGATTAGCTATACCTAGTGTTAGCTAGTCCAATCCAAGGGTCTAATTCGCGAATCAAACGGGGCCTAAGAAAATTAATCCAATCAACAGTGAACCAAGGCTTTGATACCAATTGAAATTTTGGATTTAAACCCAAAGTTGTAACAAACAGTGAATATCTTAATCTTAACAATCAAGATTAATAATGTTATTAACTTTAAAGTCAAAACACCTAAAATATGAAAACCAAAATCAAAGCAAGCATAAAACAAATCAAGACAGAGATTTTGATTACGTAATGAAAACCTACAAATAGTAAAACCACTTTGGTGTTAGCCAACCCAAAAGCCATCAATTGTAGAAGACTTGTGCTACAGATTCTTCTAGTTACTAAACCTTTGTAACTTTGAAGACCCACTCTCGTAATCTCGGTAAACAACACGTTCACCTCGCACCGCAACGGCTCCAAAACCTATAACATTCTTTTTAGAATAAGTTGGTTAGGGTTTTACAACTTTTTCGCAGGCGGCATCTGGACCTGGTGCAAACAAGCCAACAAATGAGTGATTCTACCAAATTGTGATCTTCATCTCGTTCGGATACCCAGCGAACAAGCTATCCTGTCCAGCTTCGTGAAATAAAAAGTTGTAGCATTTTGAATTAGCTCCAATGCCACTAAGTTTGCCTTCATTTGATGTTTGAATCAAAAGACATGGTTGTTTTTATCTGACTAGGTCTATGTTGGACAGCATACACAAAATTGAATTATCATGTCTTTGATCAACTTTTGCACCGAATGAACCCTAAACTTAAAACTTACTACCAAATATGTTTTGACACTGAATTTGTCAGTACAAAAAATGTAACAGATTTGAAATAGATAAGTCATTTTGTATGAGGTAACCAGCCCATGTGTGGATCAGTGGATGCATGTATTTTGAGTGATATGTGGGGTTCTCATAGTATCATGCAGAACCACAGGAAGCATCCAAAATTAAATTAAAAGCCATTTAGAAATTCATGTTTAACCTTTCAATAACTTGGCAATTCATGAGGCTGTGGCCCCATGGAACAACTTGATACATTTTGCTTCCGAACCTAATCAATTAGGGATTTGGAATCATGCAATCATTGCTATTCTGCTACAGCTTTCTGCACCTGTTAATGATGAAATTCTTTTAGTTGGAAATGACAATAAGTCTTCTTAGTATTTCTTCAAACACCTCTTTTTGCATCTGAGTTGGGTTTTCTCCTTTTGCATATTCCAGAGTGGTGCGAAGGACAGGTTACTGAGTACCTGGTTGCAACATTTAGTGATTATTTCACAGATGTGAAGATGTGAGTTATCTTCTTTTCTGACCTCGGAAACCTTATATTTTCACTGTCCTAATATTTCAGTATAGTGGATATTGTTGTATCAACGCCCAAGTCAAAGATACAATCTAAAACAATAATGGTGTTCCTATATTGTTTTCAACTCAAAAGTAGTTTCTTGACATGGACAGGATTTACAGCCTTTACTATGTCCCCTTTATTCTATGTTACAACCATCTAGTATCCTTGATAGCAGCTTATGCGTGTATCAGGCTGGCATTGTACATTGATGAGTTTTTTGCTACAGTTTTAATCTTGACCGTCACTTTGTATCAAGATGAGACTGACTAGCAACTCTTTCAATTCAGATGGTTGGGGACCAACTTGAGGATGATTGGATTTCCTACTTTATACGAATATACCTAGCTTGTTTCTTGGTCAACAACAAGGAGAAAGCATGAAGCTATGTTTAATGGCTGATCTCATTGTTTGATATATATGATGAATTCCAAAATTTAGTATGATGAGTACCGAAAAGGGCATGAAATGTAGAATGATATGTAGAATGACAGCAGGAGTGAGGTGGATCGAATTAAACCAACTTTAAACAATAAGGAGAAAATGCAGTTTACACCCCTGAAGTTTTAGGGGTTTTTCAATTTTAACCTCAAAGTTCAAAAATTGGCAATCTACCCCCCTGAAGTTTCAAAAATTGGCAATTTAAATTTTAAACCTTCCGTTTAATTTTTCCGTCAAAATAGACGGAAATCTATGAAATTACATCATTGCCCTTAGGCTTTTTCTAAAAAAATTTCGTCCAATTTAACGGAAAAATTAAACGGAAGGTTTAAATTGCCAATTTTTGAAACTTCAGGGGGGTCGATTGCCAATTTTTGAACTTTGGGGTTAAAATTGAAAAACTCCTGAAACTTCAGGGGGGTAAACTGCATTTTTCCCAAACAATAAATACAGTCTTAAAATGTTAATTGTCACAGATATAGCCACCCTAAAACCATTCTATATATTAAATTTTATTTCTTTTTCAACCTACTTTTTATTAACCATTGTTGTGAAATTTTTGCACAGCATATATGCACCCAAGTATGAAACTGTTGGAACGTTTTGGCCTATTTAACATGTTTAGCCACCCTAAAATTATTTTAAATGTTAAATTTTGGTTATTGGAGATGTAATATTATTATTTTTAGTGCACTAGATTTAGGCACCCTAGATTTCCTTTCTCAAGGTTTCTGCTATTATATATATAGAGAGAGAGAGAGAAGCCCCAATTCAATTTTAAATATACCACTTGTCGCAATTCTAAACTATACACTTAAAAGGCTTCTACCATTATATATACGAGCTTGTACCCCGTGCAATGCACGGGTTGTTTTTAAAAATGACAGGACGGAAAAGAATAATAATAATTAGTGGATGTATAAATGATAGAAGAAAAAAAAAAAGTTTCAAGGATGAAGCAAAAAAAAAAAAACCTTCTATAAAGCTTTTAAAGAAAAAGAAAAGCATTGAGAGACCATTTACAACAACACAAATGCTCAAGTCATTTTTCCATGACCTTATATATCTTTGCATTCCCAAAATAACTTTATTTAAAATACTTTCAAAGAGAGAAGTTTGAGAAATTACACTAACTAATTTCCTTCTCCTCATTCAATTAACTAATTGGCTACCCAAAATTAAAAAAAAAAAAAAAAAAAACTTTCATTAAATCATGGTTAAAAAATAAATGAATTATATCATTTCTCTTTCTTCTTTACTCAAAAGCATAAACAAAAACATAACCAATGAAATTCATAAGGTATAGGAAGAAGTCCAATCAAATAGAGCTTTTTTTCTTCCAACCATACTTTTGCATTATAAAGTTTTTTTTCTTCCAACCATATTTTTTCCATCTTTTTCTTATCTCATCCTACAAATTTAATATATCAATCATTAGATTTGTAGACTCATGTAAACTCTACACAAATTCAATGATGGATTCATCCATTCACTATGGAGATGGTTAAAAGATAGTTAAAAATATAATAAATTCTATCATTTCTCTTTATAAAAATTATAACAACAATTAAAGACCAAAAATAGAATATGAAGCACAAAACTACATAAATTTTAAAAAAAAAAAAAAAAACCAGACAAATAAATGTACATTTAGCATTCTCTGCTACATTATTTACCATTTTTCTTGAATTGCAAACACAATTTCCAAAGCCGAATCAAAATTAATACTAATACAATAAAATATAATCGACTTTTCCATATACTTTTCTTTCATAGGTATAGAAAGCAGTCCTGTCAATTAGATTTTTTTTTTTTCAACAATCGTTCGTATATATAACGTTAAGAAAAACTACTTTTACAATAAAAGTAAAAAATATTATAAAAATTTAAACAAAAAATAGAGACAAAAAAATGGAATCAAAAGCACATAACAAAAAAAAATAGACTATTTACTTCTTTGCTACATCATTTATCATTCTCTCTGAACACACCCCTTCAAATGCAAATTTCATAACCCAAACATTTTTTTTAAAAAAAAAGAAAAACACATATTTCATCAAATAAACTAATTGCAAATTAACAATGATTAAAATCGATCCTTAATATCTATCGACCAGGGAATGAATGTGTCAGTTTCGAATTTGAAAAGAGTGATTTTCTTAATCAAATTGGCACCAACAACTAAATATACATCACAAATGAAGAATAGAAAAAACAAAACAAAACAAAACAAAACGAAACAAAAAAATAAATAAATAAATCCAAGTTTCTATACGTGAAAAAGAGGGGAATTGGTGTTTGAGTGAAAGTGAAACATGGTGTTTTAAACCAAGTCCAAAACTGACGAATTTAAAAAAAGTAATTTTCTTAATCAAATTGGCACCAACAACTACCGAAATATACATCACAAATGAAGAATATGGAAAAAAAAAAAAAAAAATCCAAATTTCTATACGTGAAAAAAAAGGGAAGTGGTGTGTTTGAATAAAAGTGTGAAACATGGTATTTTAAACCAAGTCCAAAACTGACGAATTTGAAAAGAGTAATTTTCTTAATCAAATTAGCACAAACAACTACCGAAATATACATCACAAAAATAATAATAATAATAATAAAATAAAAATCCAAATTTCTATATGTGAAAAAGATGGGAAGTGGTGTTTGAGTAAAAGTGTGAAACATGGAGTTTTAAACCAAGTTCAAAACTGACGAATTTGAAAAGAGTAATTTTCATAATCAAATTGACGCCAACAACTACCGAAATATACATCACAAACCTAGAATTTTTTTATAAAAAAAATCCAAATTTCTTTAAGTGAAAAAAATGGGAACCTTCAAAACTCCGTTGGATGAGCAAAACGTGATGGCTCATCTTTTTCTTTCTCTCTTAATTTATGATTGCTTTGCTTCTTTGTGGCAAAACCAAACGTATGATCGCCTCAAGCTTCATCTCCCCAAACAATTTTGCCAACTACCCAACTTTCCATTCCCGGAGGAGTTTTCGGAATATCCCACAAAAGATCAATACTCATCATATTCTCTCTATGAATTCTATAGTTTACTCCGAAAAGATCGCTGATATTTGCGACAACCTCTTGCTTCAGGCAATTCTTCTTCTTCTTCTCCTTCTTTTATCTTCCAAAGAAACGAAAGTTACTTGAAAAAAACAGGGGACAATTAAACGCCCGTTGATAGAACTATCTGCTCAAAATCACTTGAAAAACCGAAACTAAAACCCAACATTAATGGACTTATAGAAATCTGCTTAAAAAAACAGGGGACAATTAAACGCCGGTTGACAAAACTATCTACTAAAAATCACTTGAAAAACCGAAACTAAAACCCAACATTAATGGACTTATAGAAATCTGCTTAAAAAAACAGGGGACAATTAAACGCCGGTTGACAGAACTATCTACTAAAAATCACTTGAAAAACCGAAACTAAAACCTAACGATGGACTTTTAGAAATTTGAAACGATGTTTTGTCGTTTAAAAACTTTGGCATGGTAGAATTGTGGAAACCGGATTGGCACTTGTCAAAATTTTAGAGGCTCCGGTTTAAAACTCTCCTAGAAGAGACATGTGGCAGACATATGTGATGCCACTTGTTAAAATATTGATACTAATATAACACAAATAAGTGTCATTCAAAAACCTAGAACACCTAGATAAAATATAAATAAAAAAAAATTATGTATAGGGACAATTCTTCATAATCTCATTATTATGTGTATGTTTATATTAGAATATAACATAGATCTAGAATAACACATTATATTAAAATATAAATGAATTAATTGTAGTCATGCGAAAATATTCTGTTTGCATTAAATAATTTTTAAAATATTTCCTTAGGCTCATTATTTGAGTTTAAGAAAATCTGTTTGAAATTATTTAATTAGAAAATTATTTTGAATAGATATAAAATAGTCATAGTAAAAAGCAAAAATGAGGCAGTGTGGATAAGGATTATATATATATATATATAGTAAACGTTCAAGCATGCAAATTGGCACAAAAGAATGACACTGTTAAATAGAAGTTTGTGTTTGTAGGCACAAAATTTTAGATGTATTTGAAAAAATAAAAATAAAACAGAATGTTTTTATTAAGAATGAACAAAAGATCACAAAAGAATGTTTTACTATTCCGATTCTGTATGCATACGGTTTGGATTCTCATTAGTGATATCTCAAATTTGAAGGACCAGGCTTCCATGCGGTTCAAAAAAGAACCGCATATCTGCGGTAAAAACTTCAATGGTCTAGATTTAACAGCAATTTATTGAAACGTGAAACCCAAAGACAACGTTAGAAAGAAACATACGCCGTTAAACACCCCCATTTTAAGGAATAAATGGGAATTAAAATATTCCAGGAAACATTAAAGGGGAAGGGGAAAATACCTCCCCGTATCTTCCTTCTTCTTTCTTCATGGTTTTTGGATTCAGCGACGAGGAAAACACCTCCCCGTATCTTCTTCTTCTTTCTTCGTGGCTATTGGATTCAGCAAGGAGCATCATACTTCTTAAACTCCATACGTCTCTCATAATATCAAAAGAGTTAGGACCCATCTCCGTTGCTTGAAAGCTCATGAGCTATGTTAACACAGTTTAACGATCTTCAAGGCGTCGTTCAATCTTGAGAGGATTGAATGTTTCCCATGATAGTTTTACTTTTCCAATGGTAAATCAAGTTGTTTCAATGCTTCAGAGGGATCAGGAATGTAATAATTGGGGAGATCGAGTGTTCTGTCTCAATAAGAATGGGTTTTGGATTTGATGTACATTTTTGCTATACGATGATTGAAGTTTCTGTGAAATGTTGTTTATAACTTATGCCCGTAACCTGTTTGATAAGATGTCGCACAAAGATTTGGTTTCTTGGAAGTATTATTTGCGCCAGGAAGTGAGGGTAGAGTTTGAACCCAATGTAGTGATTACGTGTTGCAGGGGGGTTGTGCTATTAGAAGTTTGATCCATGGAAGGCAACTTCATAGTTATGCAATCAAGAACGGAATATTGAGATGGAGGTGTTTTTTCCTTCCCATGAAACAGCGTGTGTTTCCTTCTAACAGTTGTCTTTGTGTTTCACGTTTCAATAAATTGCTGTTAAATCTGGACCATTGAAGTTTTTACCGCAGATATGCGGTTCTTTTTTGAACCGCATGGAAGCCTGGTCCAAATTGGAAATGTTGGATACGGTTTGTTAGCACTAAAGAAGGGCTTCAACAGAATCAAGATACGCTAAATATATTTGGTGAGAATTTTTAAATATATAATAACAATAATAGTTAATGTAGTATACATACTATAATTTCACAAACTTCTCCATTTTAAAGCCAAACATAAAAATGAAATTAACAACATTGATCTGTCTTTACAAAAAGAGGGAAAAAAAAATGTCAATCCAACCAACTACTTAAAAGTAAATAAAAAAAAACAAAAAAAAACAAACATACTTCAAAAGGAAACCAAACCAGTTAATGATAATTTGTTTCTGAGACTTTTTATGTCGCTTGAAATCCACATCCGATAGAAAAGTCTACTGATAACTTCGAACAAATCTTGACCCAGAAGCAAATCTTAAAAGATCTAGGGTTTATGCAATCACTCAAACTATATATTGCCTTTGTAGCATTTAAATTTTTACGAAATATAAAATAATAAAATAATGATGATAAAAAAACATTGACTTACCTGTCTGAAATTAAGGCCCTTAGAATCAGAGAGAGAGAGGGAGTCAATGGTGGTTTCAATGACGAAGAGATGATAATGGAATTGTATATCGAGTGGTTTGTCTCGAATGATTTATTTCAACCGTTTTTTCTTCTGTTTTTTTTAATAGTTGAGGGTGTTTGTTGTTGAGGGTAGTTGGGAAGGGATATAAGACTTGTTTTGAATGCTTGCACTGTTTCATTTAAATATGAAATGATGTTTTGTCGTTTAAAAACTTTGGCAGGATAGAATTGTGGAAACAAACTATTCTAAAAGAGACATGTGGCAGACATTTGTCATGTCACTTGTTAAAATTTTAGAGACTCTTGTCTAAAACTCTCCTATTATATATTATATTAGATTAGATTAGATTAGATTAGATAGATTGTGATTGTCGGTGTTGTACCATGTTGATCTTATGATATTTCTTGTTTCCCTCTCTTCCCAACTTGTCTGTCTTTATCCACGCAATAAACCATACTGTTTATCCTTTTTAATAGACTCTTATTTCTGAAGGTTGTTTTACTATGGAAACCCCCTATTTCGTTGATGTCATCCGTATATATCAACGCGGGAGAGGCTTACATGCGGTAGACAAACCGCTGAGATTTCTTTTCTAATAACGTAAGTAAAAGAAAAAACACCGTCAAATCTCACGTTTAACTCCCGTCAATTTCTTTTGTTTTTTTCTACCCAAACCTCTTCTCTCTTTTCTCACCATACCCAAAATCAAATATTGCACTGCTTATCCTCTACAGCATTCTTCTGAAGTTTATCGCCAGTAAGAAGACTATGAGAGTGTTTTGAAGCTCTTTGAAGATGAAACATCATTTACAAAGCAAGTTTTCTTCCTCGGGGGAGTAGAAACCCCAATTCTCCAACAAGCTCATTCTAGAAGAGTTGAATCCAAAAATCATGACATCTACTGGATTAAAACCCTCCACTGCAGATCACCCACAACACCTCCAAAGCCACAAGCAAAACAAAAAAATTAAACCAAGATCTGAAAGGGATTTTTTGCACAAAGAAGAAGAAGGGGAATGAGACGGTGGAAGAATGGGAATGAGGCAAAAAAGTTCAAAGCAATTTTGCTGGAAAATAGATTTTGAATTTCATCTTCATTCACCCCTTTCTTCTTACATCATCCAACTTACAACCACCTCCAGATTTCAACCAGTGCAGAGGATAACTGCGGCCTCGCACTCGTCGGTAACCCTCTGGGCCCCGGTGGATAAGGCAACCTCCGGCAAATACGAAAAACTATGCCCAATAGGAACAGGTTGGGGATGATGAAGAAGGCCACCATGTGCAAAGGTTGATGTTGAAAGGCTTGCAGGAGAGAATCCATGACTCTCGACTCTCGTGGGTGTCGGTTTTGGGTATGGTGAGAAAAGAGAGAAGACGGCTTGTGGTTTGGGTAGAAAAAAAAATGGAATTAACGGGAGTTGACGGTGTTTTGTTTTTTGTTTTTTTAAACCTTAAAAGATAAATCCCAGCGGTAGAGCAAAACTACCGCAGATATGCGGTAGTTTTGTCTACCGCATGTAAGCCTCTCCCAACCTATCAACGCAATGTGTATTAGAGCATCAAATATTGTGGCCTAGATTCTCTTATCAGAATCCCTCCCTGATTTTCTCGGAGTGATTCTTCACCTTGTTTTGTCTATCTCCTTCTTCAATGGATCTCAGTGCCAACCTATTCATTGTCAATTTCGCTTCAGTCTTATTTTCACTCTCTTCACTGGCATTGTTAAAACCCTAATTCCTTTCAGTTGCTATGGAAAACTGTTGTTTTCGGGTCATCATTGCTACTGTTGTCCTTGCTGTAGCCTTTGCTTTTTCGTTACTCTCATTTCCGGAATTGCCTTTTGGCTGGGGCAAATGTTAATTCCCCCCTCCCCCCTTCCCCTTTCCAACTGCCCTGATACCCTCCTCTTGTATTCCTCTTGCTTGTTTCCTTGTTTTCCTGTCTGGATTATGAAATAAAGAGGGGTGTTTCACATTTCACTAGAGGAAAGCTCCTCATGGTTGGTGCATGGTGTTCTTCAGTTTAATATCGACAAATATTTTAATTAGAATTTATGAGATTCTTCAGCAATGATCTGTTCCTTGAACATGTCAGGTATAACTTCTGGTGTGTTGTTAATTTACATGCATCTGCCTAATTCTTCCTTCAATCTCATCATTTGTTTTAGTTTACCCCTAATCCATTCATTAGTTTGACGTAGACTTGTTTGATTATCACCAATTTTGAGACTCTGGCTTATTTAGAACAAAATTTGTTGTTGCAGAATAAAAAGATTCTTTATTACCACTTTGGAATATTGATGATGTTTCTGTTAGTATTGTATGTCGGTTGGAACACTTATTATTGGGTTGTTAATTCTGTATTTAAGGTACATTGAAGAAAGATCATTTAGGAGATTTGTTGAAGCTTGCCTGGAGGAAACTGTCATTGTTTATGTTGATCATCTTCTAACAGAGGTTTTTATTTCACATTAAAGTTGACGATGTATACTCCTGTAATTTGTATTGTTATTTTTATTTCTAAAGCATGATCATCTTAATGATGCTTATGCCTGTAGAGAAATTACATCAAGGAAGAAACCATAGAACGGATGAGGCAAGACGAAGAGGTTCTCATGGACTTTTTTAGGGAATATATAAGTGTTTCTGTAAGTGCTGTTTATGTTTTGGACAATTCCATCCCCACCCCAAAAAAAAAAAAAAAAAAATCCCAAAAGATATGTGCTCTTATGTTGAAGTAAATTTGTTTCATGAAGATAATAACTGTTTTATTCTTGGTTAGATATATCTCTCAGTTTCTTGTAATGCTTCTTTGTGCTAATTTTCCTGACTCGGATTGCAGAAAGTTGAAAACAGAGTTAGGATACTGAGTGATTTAAGAGAACTTGCTTCAGCAGAGAGCCTGGATACCTTCACACTCATTTACACAAATATTCTTGAACATCAACCCGACTGCCCGGTAATCTCCTCTATTAATAAAGACTTATTTTTCCATGACAACTTTGCTACTGAAAATCTGGAAACACTATTTTCTTTCAAGACTGACATCTTAAATAAATGGGAAACTGCACCTTAATACGCCCTCAATCTACCATACAATTTGCAATGTCCCCCTATCTTTTAATTTGGTTAATGTACCATTGGGGTTGTAATGTCAAAAATGGCAAAAATACCCTTAAAAACAATTCAGAAAACAAAACAAAAAAGTAGGAAAACAATTACTTGAGTGACCCACGGCCACTTTTCTAAATTTTTTTCCATAACTTTTTATATCATGGAGGGTATTGTTGTCATTTTTACTCGCAGAAAGGGGACATTGTAACCCCCAAATGGTAATATTGGGGGGACATTGCAAATTTAGTGGTAGATTGATGGGGTAAGGTTAGTTTTCCCTAAATAAATCAAATGTCTTTGAAGTTTATTTTGTATCTTGAAAAATTAAATTTTTGGTTACCATCTCATCCATGCTCTTCCCTGTCATGTTATTAAGAAACTTCTGGTTCACTGTTTTTATTTTAATGTATCTGTCAACTGCAAATAAGAGCACTAGCCCAAGGTAATTGAAAGTAAGACATAATATTAAGTTTGGAATTTCAGTACTCTCTTTAGTTTATGCTAATTTTCTGCCACAAAAAGTAAGGTATTAGAAATCTGGCCCTAAAGGTAATTTTCTGGTATAAAAATCTCGATGTTTTCCTATTACAGCCTGAGGTTGTTGAGAAGCTTGTTGGACTACGGGAAGGCATACCAAGGAAGGATGCTAAGGAGGTATGTGCAACCTTATCATTCTTTCCTCAATATCAATCAAAACTATACTGTTGGATGCTAAAATACGAGAAGGTCTCAGATTTTCTTGGGGTGTATTATGATGCCCCATGGGAACCCAATTACTGGACAGTGATTTAGCAGAATGGGTTCTATGTAATCATGCAACTAACTCACTTATGAAATATGGCGCTGCTTTATATATGTTACATGTATAAACTTCGGTGGTAGATTAGTTCCTGCATTAGTTTTGGGTGTAAAGTGACCCCAAAGTTCAAAAACAAGAAACAAATCTTGATGTCATTTGCTTTTGTTTTATTTCCCTGTGTGAGACAATATTGCTTGGGTGAAAGAGGCTTTTGAGTTCTGTCTTCTGCGGGTTTGAATATTGTCCGTTATCTTTGCCAAACAGGTAGTACAAGAGTGCAAAGAGATTTACGAGAATTCTCTAGTCGATGGGAACCCTCCAAAGGCAAGTTTTGTTTTTACAAAAGTGAAGTGCTTATCAGTCTCAAAGGGATCTCTGTGGCGAAAGCTGACTTAGTAGTGCAATTTCAATACATTTGTGTGGATCAGAGAAACGATGCTGTCATTTGTATAGACCTGTTAACCTTCTTTAATTGGAAAATTCCCATTTGTATTTATTCATTTTTATTGATAGTGAATAGTCTCTTCGAGTTCTTGTGCATACCATTCCTCTCTCTCTCTGGAGCAAATAAATTAAAGTCGTTTAAACTTCGAAGTCACAGTATGACATAAATCAGTTTGAAATTTTAGGGTTTTTTTCACCCAAGATTTCAACAATTTGTATAAATATATTGATTGAAAAACTTCAGAATCTCTGTGATGGCTTTCGATATTACTGGTGCAATTTCTTGATTCCCATAAAAGGCTATAACTCTATGATATAGGTCCGATAGAGGGAGATGAAACTAAACTGTTATAGTATTTAGAGAAATGTTTGGCTTCATTAAAAAGTCCATTTTTTGGGAGTGTCTGATTTCAAAGTTCCTTGCTGTTTGTCTCTTGGAAAATCCCTAATTTATGTTCGCTTAATTAATGGAAGCTCTTCCATATCTGAAAAATAGTCCTTCATGAAGAAAATTTCAGGATTTTTTTTTTTGTACTGTTGAACGTTTACATTTTATACATACTGGAGAGTAATAATAATGACTTTATAATATTCTTATTCTTGAAAAATTATGTCAACCCCGTAGCATAACAAATTTGAAAAAGACAGCCCAAGTATTAGACCTATCAAATTTCCTTGAAATTTTCATATATTGATGGCTGCTGCTTCCTTGTGGTTGGATCAGAAATAAGCTCCAGTGTTTTCCTTTTCTTCTTTCGTCAGCGAGAGTGGTAAATAATAATCAAGTAGGATGCCACGAGGGACCTAGTGGAGCACCAAGGTGATGGTATGATTGTAACGCTTTCTTATCAAGTGTTTGGAAGCACTTTTGCTCGTTTCCTTTCTTTTATAAGAATTAGGAGGGCAAAGACCGACCTTTGTCACTCTCCTTTTGCGGATAAACACAGAAGACATTCTTTATTTCTTTTATTAGAATTAGGACGTATATCTTCACATATATGTTTAAGAAATCAATCATTAAATTTGGAAACGGCTCGAAAAAAACATATATGAAAAACAGGAAGATCATAAATTTAAGAATAGTTTTCGTTAGATGTAATGTGACGTAACAAAATATAGAGTCGTGCCCTTTTTTACCCAAGCGAAAAAAACTCCCTTGATCTTGAGCGAAAAAAAAAAATGAAAAAACTTCCTTAGATCTGAGCACCTGTGCCTCGGACAGACAAGACAACCCATCGCACCCTTCCTTAATTCACTTCTCCCAGATTCTCCAGAAACCCTAGCCGCTTCAACCTACCTTCTTTTCCCATCTCTTCTGCAATCAACGCTCCACTACACACTCAACTCCTTAAATCTATCTTCTTTACCGAAATTGCTCTTCAGCTCTTTACAAAAACTACTTCCGGCACAACAGTCCTCCTGAATCTTTGGTGTCCTGTTCGATGAGGGCCATTACTGGTAATGGGTATTGAAGGTGCTCTCATTTCTTGTTAATGCACGGGCAAGTGCAGAGATGGGCCTGATTTCTGCGTTTTGAATTGTGCTAATTGATCAGGGTTTTCAAAGTTTTCTTATTTCCATGGTATATCCTGTCTCCAGAGGCATTCTGCTTTCATTTGATGACGACCGCCAAGATACGCTTAGTGATTAAATCTTTTGATCGCCCTTTATCTTTTGGAAAGCAGTTTTTGGGGCGGAAGATTGGATTGCCTGAAAAACGAGTCTTATATACTGTGTTGCGATCACCCCATATTGATAAGAAGTCCAGAGAACAATTTGAAATGAGAATCAAGAAACAAATTGTGGATATAGAAACTGACACGCAGGAATTGCGCAAGAAGTTCTTTTGGTTGAAACGTTTCCGAGCTCTTTAAGTAGGCCGTCGGCGGCTATCTTTTTTGTTTTCGTTTAAATCACCCTTTAGGAAATAAAAGAGTACTTATTTTCACTTCTTTTTACCATTAAAGATGGACAAGTCGAGCGCTTTGGAGTATATCAACCAGATGTTCCCTACAGGTTTGCTCTTTCATTCACTATCTTTCTGTTGATTTTGTTTGTTCCTCAAGCTAGGTAATACATATATACCAGTGTAGTGCGTATCAGAAAAGAGGATGTATTCAGATCGCTGAATGTAACATAGGCTAGTCCAAATGTGAGAGCTACTTATACACGGATCAGTTGCACACTTATAATTAGGGTGCGTTTGGCCCCTGTTCGAAGCAGGTTAAAAGTTAGGTTTTTTAAACAAAATTCGCAAAATGTTTCTAGTTTGGAAATCCGTGTTCGGGAGAGCATTTAAAACAATGCAGTTTGGCAATGTTAAAAAATGCACAATTCTAAAGGCCGAACCGTGATTTTACCAAATGTTTAAGTTGGTTTTTAAAGTCGTGTTTTCATCATCTACATTTTGATTTTTCAAACCGCATGTTTGAAACCGCTAAACCTAACGGACATGAATCTAAGAAAGAAATCTCCAAAATTAGATAATTTACTGAATGTAAGTATGATCGTTAAAAACGATATAGGCCCAGGTATCATCCTGCAACAACCAACTCCGTAGGAGTTGATTATTTTTACTAATTAAGTTTGCCTATCTCAAGTATTCTTGGTTTTTTGGAATCATTGCATTCCTGAACTTCATTACATCCTTTCTACTTATTATGTGTCTTATTTGATGCTTATTATCGCGTTGACATTATGATATGTGGTGAATATTCAGAGGCATCTTTATATGGTGTCGAGCCACTCATGCAAAAGATACACAGTGAGATTCGTCGTGTAGATGCTGGAATATTAGCAGCTGTTCGTCAACAGGTCATGATCTTTAGCTATTTTTTTGATGTCTTCATCTCAATTCTCAATAGTATTTAGACTGGATTAGTCTTTGTCTGGGATTTTTCATTTGTAATATGGTGAGCTGAGGCTTTGGATGCCGCGCACTTTTCCATAAAATCCACCACTTCTGAACAAGTAAGATATATTGGGGGAATTTGCAAAATCATTCATGCATTGCTATAAGTAGGGCAATGAAATTCACTTAAAAAAAAAAAAGGACAATACAATTGACTTGCAACCACTCTAATGTTATTATGTTCATGCATTTGGAAAGTATGATTTATATCATTATCTTTAGTTTTTTGATAGATCAGCTTCTGTGATTTCAGAGTAATTCAGGAACCAAAGCCAAGGAGGATCTTGCAGCTGCTACGTGTGCTGTGGAGGTCTGAAGTTTTAAACATCTATTCATATTATCATTGAAATTAGTTACATGGGTTTAGTTTGTCCACCTTAAGAATTTTGCTTTACGTACACCATTAAGCATCTTAATGCTGTATTTGTCAGTTCTTGTCTTTGTTTGGGGTTGTCTATGTTTTCATTTTCTGGTTATATGTTTTATTTCCTGTCAAGCAGGAACTCATGTATAAGATCCGAGAAATAAAAGGCAAAGCTGAGCAAAGTGA
Source organism: Corylus avellana (assembly GCF_901000735.1). Lineage (NCBI taxonomy): Eukaryota > Viridiplantae > Streptophyta > Magnoliopsida > Fagales > Betulaceae > Corylus > Corylus avellana. The sequence goes on from NC_081546.1 coordinate 4,706,501, forward strand.
GATGATGGTTCAGGAAATATGCCGCGACATTAAAAAGTTGGACTTTGCAAAAAAGCACATAACGACTACAATTACAGCTCTTCATCGTCTTACCATGGTAGGTTTGTCTTTGTTATCCTTCTATGTTTGTAGGAGTTTTCTTGAAGGCTTTTACAGTTTGTCCCCATTAAGGTTGTCAGATTGAAAGACTACGGATTGGATTTTTTTTTGGACTTTTATGAGATGTATAAGATTCTTCAAAATGGAATAGATTAAAATCTTTATCAATCAAAAACTGACAGAAAAAATCATATGATGTTCTGTTGGTCCAAATGGTTTACTTTTTTGAGCTTTTAACCTCATGAACCTGTGGCATTTCCGCTTAGACCTCTAAATTGGTTTCAATTACTTTGCTTGAAAGGTTCCAGTTTGTTTAAATTATAGAACCTCATTCCGGACAATGTGTTTGAATTAAAAAGCGATAAAATCTATGATACAACTTGAAAAGCAGTGAAAGGATAGGCCAGGCATCAGTTTGGAAGCTATACATTATATAGTTTTATAGAGATCTGGCTGCTTGAATGCTATACAATTTAATAGAGTTTTGACTGCCTGATAATTGCCCTGCCACATTTATGATACCCGCTGCCAACCTTTCCCTTATTCCCACCTTGCATGATCTACAATTTTAGGTGTGTTCTCCACACACACACACACACACACGAGCATACACATATTTAGGTGTGTGTGAATATATATATGGGGGTGTTCAAAATACCCATTCACCTGACTGGACCGAAACTGACCAAATCCAGTCTGTTTTGGTGAGGGTCAGTTAAAAAATTTGAGTTCTGGTAAAGGGTCAGGTCGGCATTCGGTTTTAAAGGGCTGGCAAACCAACCGAACTTGACCCGACCCCTCTTGGCATGTATACATATTTCTAGTTTTCAATTCGTCTTCTAAACCTTGGGCCGTGGCCACTCCTCATCCCTCACCCTCATGCTGCACTTCCCATAGAAAAGCCCTCCTCCTCAACTTTGTGTCACCGTCACAGCCTCTGCCACCACACCACTCTCCACCTTTTCCATGGCCACTATCTGGATATTTTCTCACCGTTCCCACTGTTCAAACCTGTACACAACAGTTTCTCTCATTTCTCACTTTCTCTCTTTGGAGTTTTGGTTAAAACTCATACAATTTTAGAGGTCAACACAGATATGTTGATCTGTGCTTGATTTAGAATGAGAAATCAAGACAGATCGACAAATCTATGCTTGTTTGCTCTCCTTTCCTTTTGTTGATTTTTTTTTTTTTTGTTCTAAAGCTTGCTGTGGTTGCTGAATTTTGTTGTTTCTCTCGCATATCTGTGCTTTCCATAGTCTGAAGTTCTAAATCTCCTTCATAGATCTGTGCAAGCTAAATTCTTACTTTAACACCCTTTTTCATGTTATGACAGTCTCTGCTGTTGAGCAGCTTCAAATTATGGCTTCAAAACGACAATATAAGGAGGCAGCTGCACAGCTAGAGGTACCATATCTGTTAGTAGATCATATGTAGTCACTCCTGTAGCAAGTGTTCCCTTGCCTGTTATACTTCTCGTTGGTTCCCTTTTTTCTTTGTTTTATTATACCTTGATTTTTACTCTCTAAAAGCACTAGTCTTTTGCCGCTCTTGAATGCCAACACTTTTAGATTTCCTTTATACAATTGGAAATTGAATGATGATTAGTGATCTTTTAATTTTGTCATCAATCTGTAACAGACTATATGATACAGGACAGATTTCTTTTCTCCTGATCTGTCTCAAGATATATGAATCCTAGCATCGTATCAGGAATAAGTGGTTTGTATTTAAGTGGTAAAGGATTAGGAATGAATCACGCTTGGTACAATAGGACTTCTATTCATGGAACTAGATGTTTGATGTGGTTTAATTTAATGGTGTCTGGCGTAGTTTGTGGCAGCCAAGAAAAGAGGTCTAGTTAAAAGGATTAAAGACTACATGATCTTTGTTTGTGATAAAAGCAATATCTTTTGCATTCTGAAATACATTAGTATTATTCATATGAAGTTGTGTTTGCTTATATTTCTTTTTTCGTGATGTATTTCAGGCTGTGAACCAATTATGTAGTCACTTTGAAGCCTATAGGGATATTCCAAAGATCACAGAACTCAGGGAGAAGTTTAAGAATATCAAACAAATTCTCAAGTCGCATGTGTTTTCTGATTTCTCCAGGTAAGTTGTCACTAAGGTTCTTACCATATTTAAGAACCATTTATTTCTTTTCTCTCTTGATATTCTCAAATTAACTTCTTTGTTTTTCTGGTCGCCAATTTGCTGTCTTAATATGTTTCTAGCCAAGACTTGCGACGGTCAGACATCAATTTAATTTTGTTTTTTGGGTCTTCAGATTCCTCTTCATTTTTTAATATTCTTCATCTACTTTTCAAAAGATGGGTGATGGACTTTGTGGATGACTAAACATGCATTTGAGAAACTGAGAGCTGCCTTTCTTTTACAGATGACATTGAGATTAGCTAGCCAAAGCTTCTTCTTTCATGTGTTGATTAGGATTTTTCTAATGTTTTGTAAACCTCTGATTTTCCCTCTTAAAGTTTGTTTCGTTCTTTTAGACCTGTATTTAAAAAGGCTAAGACAATATTATCTATTGTTTGGCACTTCTGAAATTCATATTCCATATAAGTTGCTGATAAAGAAAGCATTGCTAATGGATTATCAACTCCATGCACATCTGAAGTAGAATTTTGTGGAAGTTATGGAGGTTTAATGTTGATATCAACAACTAATTCTAGTTATACTAGTTTTTTCTCTGAAGTGGTTTCTTGAAATCAGCTTCTTCTTATACATCTAAACTAAACATCAGTAATATGCTCTGTACTTTTTAAGTTTTTCTTTCTTTTTTTCCCTATTCTAATTTCAGCTTAGGTACTGGAAAAGAGACAGAAGAAACTAATTTACTACAGCATTTATCTGATGCCTGCTTGGTTGTTGATGCTTTGGAGCCATCTGTGAGGGAAGAGTTGGTAAACAATTTTTGCAGCCGTGAGCTTACTTCGTATGAACAAATTTTTGAAGGAGCTGGTATGTCTAACTTCCTACTTTGTTATGATTATGCTTCTTTATAAAGAAGACCACTTCATATGTCCTTTACTTTGAACTTTATTTTTGCCATGTCATTAGAACTGGCTAAGTTGGATAAAACTGAAAGGAGATATGCATGGATCAAGCGTCGAATAAGAACAAATGAAGAAATCTGGAAGATCTTTCCTCCTTCATGGCATGTTCCTTATCGCCTCTGCATCCAGTTCTGTAAGAAAACGAGGTATGCTTTGATAAACGAATCTTTGAAAGCTTGTATTTGGAATCAAATCTTGATCTTTGTTAAACAAACATGAGTCGTGTGCTTCTTGGATGGCTATATGTCATTGATATTCTTCACTATTTTAGTATAGAATCCACAACCTTTTCAAATTTGTTAGCAATTTTTATTTAATATTTTGGAAGAGAACATTTGAAAATACCAGCCCAATGAAAATTGACGTTCAGACACCAACGTGGGTGTTGTCACCTCTTATTTATATGGAGTTTCCGAGCCTTTTGACATATTGGTATGAAGAAAACTAAGGTTCCATTTGTTAAAATTTTTGTTTTCTATCTTTTGATTTCTCTTCTCAAAATAACACTCTAACGAACAACCCATAAAGGCCTGTTTGCTAAGCTTCCACAAAGGCCTATTTGCTAAGCTTCTCTAGAACTCTTTTCACTTGTCAAACGCCGAAAACTTTTCTCAAAACTGGTTTACCAAACAAATTATTAGATGTGGCCCCCACCACTAACACACTTTGGCATGTGGATTGTAGTGCCAAACGCACTCTAGAACACTTTTTTAAATGTTTTCTGTGCTATTTACAAGTCATCAGTTATATACAACATTACTTATAAAAAGTACAAAAAAAAGGTTTTCTTTTTCATTATAATGCAGTCAGCATCTTTCTGGATTTCATTATTGTCCCTCTTTAATTTTATTCTCCACATTTAGTTTCCTTAATATTCTGGGAAAAGTATAGAAAGAGTGGAGACAAGATTTAATCCCTCATTTTCATGCAACTAAGATATTAACTCCCTCTTAGTATTTGACTGTCAGATAAGAATTCTACTATTGGAGACTATTGTGTAGAATCTGAGATTGTGATATGTGGTCTTGTGTTTCCAGGAAACAGCTTGAGGAAATCCTGGATAATCTGAAAGAAAAACCAGATGTTGGGGCTTTATTGTTGGTGAGCTTGTCTTTATCTAAATTTTAATCATGGACCTAAATCATCCTATTATGACATCCTGTTTGGTTTGAATTTTTCAAGGTATTTTTGATTAATTGAATAAAATCCGTCTGAATGGGAGTTTATTGACTTTCCAATTTAAATGATTTTAATCTTATAACGTCCTTGGACTAACCAAAGACATCTTGTGCTAAAAGGGAAAAAAAAAAGTACTTAATCGATCTTTTAGGTTTAATCCACTTGAAAAATCCAAACCAAACAGGCACTAAAATTATATGGTGTAGGGTTGTATTGTATTTAGTTCAGTTCAAATCTAGGAGTTTGTTTTACTTAGTAGAAGTGATATTTCAACTAACTTGGTCCAGACTACTCTACTGCACAGCAGGAAATTCTGTATTGCGAAGAACTCCTTTATTTCCCTTTATGTGGGCTGCTGGAGGCATCTTTTGGTTTATAAGTTTTTTATATTCCCTTTACAAAAAAAGTTTTTTTATGTAATATTCATAAGCTGCGTTGGAGAGAGGAAAGTTCCCCTTTTGGAAGGAAAAACTGGCTCTTAAAACTCAAGAAAGAGTACAAATATACAAATAGACTCTTGTACTATCTAAATCATACCCAAATCAGTTTCTTTCTCCTCTCCTCATCTGTCTAGATCCTTTTCAAATCGTCACCTTCCTTGCAAGTAGGGCATGGTCTCTAGGAAACCAAGTTTTTTTTTTTTTTTTTTTCCAATCAGTTTTGTTTAAAATGATTGCTATAATGGTCAATATTACATGAAATGTTCATTTTAATTGACATGCTGCATCCTGTCTCATGACCAATTTAATTTATTTATGCCTGCTTCTTTCTTTCATTAATGTTTTCAATGCTTGGCGTCTATTTTTAGGCACTACAACGAACTCTAGAATTTGAGGATGAATTGGCTGAGAAATTCGGCGGAGGTGCACGAAGCTTGGAGACAGGTAACGAGATTGAGGAAATAGGCAGGGGCAAAAATACTAGTCAAAGTGTTTTAGATATTCGAAAGAAGTATGAAAGGAAGTTTGCTGCACATCAAGGAACTGGAATTGAAGTACGCATTATAAATTACTTACCATTTTTAGTGAAGTTTGTGTAAGAAAAATATAGAACATAGAATATATTGTCACCCATTGTTCCTTTTGTTCTTTCTTTTACAGGAAAATGATGGAAAGAAAGAGTTGTCAGTGCCTGGAGCTGGGGTATATTATCTGCTTATGGTTGTTCATGCATATAATTTATTGATGGTATACACAACACTGTAGAGCTGGGACATCTGTACCCCAAAATGTACATACCGCAGCAAGCATGAATGCTTGTATATTGTGTTTTCACCTCTTTTGTATGTATCCATCTACATGATTTTTTTCATTGCCTCGGAAGCTGGGAATCTTTGGGGGCTTTTACAGAAAAAGTTTGATTTGATTACCGATAGGTTCTAATCAACCTACTTCTATTTGAAGTCTTTGCGACATAATGATATTTAGTTGTTTTAGTCATTCCAGTTACAAAGCTGTGGTAATTAATTCCTATTTGCTTTTCCAATGGAAGCTTTAAAATACAAGATTTACTAAAATACGCTCAAGTGCTTTGATGTCGTGTCATGCAAGTGAGATTAATCTAGGGTGGGTCTTTCCCTGAATTTTCTATTATAACCCGGCTATTCTTGTCTAGGATATTCTTGTTGGTCCTTTTATGAGGGACTACTTACCGAGATTATAGTTTTAGACTTCTTTCTGGCTTTTAGCTAGGGCAGATTAATATAGCTGCTGAGAATTGTCTGTATTATTTGATTTGGCAGTTCAACTTCCGTGGAATCATATCATCTTGCTTTGAACCTCACTTGACCGTGTATGTAGAACTGGAAGAGAAGACATTGATGGAGAATCTGGAGAAACTTGTTCAGGTACTTTGATCATTTTATTTTTTCACCACACTATGATTCCCTTTTACTTATTTATTTTTTATTTTTCCTTAATAGGAGGAGACGTGGGATATAGAGGAGGGAAGTCAGAATAATGTTTTATCAAGTAGCATGCAGGTGAGTAAGTCGACATTTTTCTGTTATTATTATAAATATGGAATCTGCGGTAAATCACTGCAATAGATAGGCTTTATGGTGATGGACATATTCAAGGATCAGAACACTATTGGGTTGCTAAATAAGCATTTTAAAGCTTATAAATGGGTCCTTGTATTTTGTCAAGAGAATCTGTATACTCAATAGCTAAGATTCTTTCATGCCTTTTGTTTGGGATGCACCTATATTAGTTCTTTTTTATCAAATTAATTTTGCCTTTGTCTTGCATTGTCTTAATTTACCCTTCTTGTGTTTTCTAGTTGTTTCTTATAATCAAGAGGAGCTTAAAGAGATGCAGTGCTCTAACAAAGAACCAGACGCTATTTAATTTGTTCAAGGTGCATTCTTGTAATTCATTTTTTATCTCCCTTTCTGGTATGTACTCTATTGCAATGATGTTAAACATCATTATATGTATTTTTATATATATATATATTTAAATGTGGTCAGTGTGAGTCAATTATTTAGTTTTTGCTATGTATGTTAAATATTTGAATATGAACAAATATGTGCTCTTTATGATTCCCTTAGGGTAGGGATGTGGAATAGACTGAGGGTAAGAGGGTACACGTGTACATAGATGTGGTTTTTATAGAAATAACTTTTGAGCCCCTTTTCTTAGGTGTTTCAAAGAATTCTTAAAGCATATGCAACAAAACTTTTTGTAAGACTACCTAGGGGTGGAACAGGAATAGTTGCAGCAGCCACGGGCATGGATGGACAGATAAAGGTATATTAGACCATGTTTATTTGCATGATTGAATTGAGCAGTGTTTATTCTCTACTGGATGCTAATTTTGGCTTTGTTGCCATGTGACTATTTTGAGCAGACTTCTGACAGGGATGAAAGGGTGATGTGTTATATTGTGAATTCAGCTGAATATTGTCATAAAACGGTCAGTTGGTTTCTGAACTCATGGCATTTGTTGTCGGCAGTTGAATGTCAGCTTGAATTACACTTTTTATAATTTTTTCTTTGCTTATAAAAAAAAAAAATTATGCATGCCTGCATGTTAGAAGACAAGACAAGAAAGAGAGAGAGAGAAGGCTTGTAGGGTTTAAATAAAGAGATAATGTCATGTTGATCTTTGCTTTTAAATTGCGTCTCTGAACTTGGTTTGCTTATCCGGTTATTCTATTTTTGAAAAGTTATTTGTTATAACTGTTGGTTAGAGCCTTCAAGCTTCATGAAGCATTACCCTACGACCATTTTCTGAGCTAACACTTCTCTTATGTTATTGATATCTATTTAGACTAACCTATAGTTCAATGATATCTCTTCTCCACGCAATTTAAGTTGGTTATAACTGCAAGTTTATAAATCTGTGTAAAGATCCTCTTTTAGCTCTAAAAACGACACCTATTCAAATGTCTAGGTGATTTACAAAAATTATGTCGAACAATAATTTAACCTAACAGTTAAGAAACAACCAAACTCAGATATGTAAAGAAAATCAAGAACACAGAAATTTGGTTACGAAGAGGAAATCATTTAGAGAACTCTCTAAATGTAAAACCTCTCCGGAGCAGCCAAACCCAGAAAATCAATCCACTATAAGAAGAGTAAGGAATACAAGAAGTATTACAAAACCTTTGCAATTAACTCTTCCTTGCACACGACAAGCGACCCACTTGACTTCTACCGCAATAGCCCGTTCCAGAACATCTGACACAATTCTTCTATAAGATTTCCTTTCACCGGAACTCCGATTGGCTTCACGTATTTAATCTTTTCTTAAATAAGCTAGAACAATATCTCTCTCTAAGCTCCCTGATTTTGCTCTCCAAAATACGTACTTCTAATAAGCAAAATCGTTTGTTTAAATAGAGATTAAAAAACAAATCGGCAGCCATGTCCGGACATGGCTAGGGTTACATATGCGTAACCTAGTGATGTCCGGACCTCCAACTCTTGTGTCCAAACATCTCATAAAACAAGGGCTTTCTGGAAATTGGGTCCGGACCTGGCTTCTGGCGGTCCGGACAGGCTCTTCAACAGGTATTCTCTGGAAATTGGGTCCGGACCTGGCTTTTGGGGGTCCGGACCTGCCTTCTAGAATCTGCTTCCTAGACATATTGAGGTGCTCATTTTCAACAACTTACATGCAAACCGAGTGTGCCAAATCCTAACCTAACAAAAGAGAAAGTAGAAGATGGAGGGAAAATGTAAAATGTAAATAGCCTTTTTTTTGAATTTTGTGACATACAAAAACAGACATCTTTTTTCGAATATGGAAATTTCCTATTTTTATTTTATTATATTAAGCAGTAAGCACAGGGAAAGAAATCATATGAATGTGTTCAATTGCCACCATAACCAATAACTACACTGTATATGGCTTTAAAACACACACACACACACGTCCTAAAATGATAATTTCCATATATAATTACGTTCTATAAATCAAGGCCTCCAACAGAAGATATATATAAAAAGGAAAACAATTACTATACGAATTGATATTTTCCCACAAGACCTATAGTTCAAATTGCATCTCGACTTAATTACCATTAATATCAATGACTACATTATTTTCATCAAACAACATTTATTTAATTTGTCGAGACATTTACAGATTAAACTAGGCCTAACTGGAACATGGAGGCATATAAGCAGGTGGTGGGGGGATGGTGGTTGCATTAATAGGTCCATTTGTCACTATTATCACCGTGTCCATACCCCAGCTTGCGTGCCTTTCCAAATGACAGTGCATAAACCACACAACTGAAAATTATATATTATATTTATATATAGCTCCATGTATTAATTAACCATCTAATTAATTAGTCCATATATATTGAAAAAATGAATAAATAAATAAAGAAGCTGAAGAATTAACATACCGGGATTATTAGCGAAAAATTTGATGGTAGCTCATCCATTCTTAGGAACTCCAATGGTGTTAACCTCAGGTGGATCTATCAAATTAAAATTCGCCGGGTCGGTCACATTGTTGAAATTACCCGAACCGGTTCCGACCAAGTAAAAGCTAAAACCATGCAGATGCATCGGATGATTCTCTGCGGCACCCATGTTTGTCCCTTCGAACACAATTTCAACCGCTTCACCATACTTTATGAACCTCGCTTTTGTTCCCTCGCTTGGGTATAACGTGTTATTTCCCACATCTCCGGTGAAGTTGAATAAATACGGCGGCACACTTGGGAAATCGCTACCGAAACCCCATTCAACCCCCTGCATGCATGTATATGCACATACACATGATCAAATTCGTACAATTTTCTCATAATTGGATATAATTAATATTTTGAAAGGAAAAACGTGTTAATATATATACATACTTGTAATATGCTTGCAGCACAGGCACAGCAATAGATGGGGTCACGAAACTTATGTTGTTCAAGCTGGCGGACAACCGATTTCCATACATGACGCATTAGGGCAGATCAACTGGTTTACAGAGACAGCGATAAAGATTCGTGTGGTGATGTTTTTTGGGACATTGACCGGGTGTTCTTTACTTGCCAAGGCCCTCAACCGGGTCGTGAAGTTTCTGGCAGCGACTCTGTCGTTATAAGCAGGAAGCGGCGAAAAAGGGATTGATGAGGGTCGGGTGTAGTTGCCGTTGTACTGGAGGATTGCTGTCCTGGTGGTGTTGTCAAATGGAGCGGTGGTGTCGGCGTAAGGAGTGGAAGCGATGTAGTAGAGGCTGCGAGACTGGTTCGTGGTCACCAAAACGTCCATTGTTTGGCCTGGGGTTATCATGATCTAGTTGGCGGTGATGGGCGTGCTGTATGCTCCGTCTGCGCCGACGATCGTCAGATTGTGTTGCGCAATCGCGAAGAATTGTTCTTCGTTCATCACCACATTTATGATGCGAAGAAGATACGTCTTCCCATACTCATGCCACTAAGTGGTATGTTGTCCGTGAAACATGAAATCAATAAATTTAATCATCAATTTCCTTGTTTGATCCGTACCCTTAGTTATATGGATCGGGATCCCCTTCAATTGGGAAAAAATTAGAGATTATCCAATTGTTAATCGTAGCTCTTCATTTTAAATCCAATGGTCTTTAAAATCATTTAAATCTCGGTAAAATAAAAGCCAATATTTAATGCCTCGATTATACAAAAGCAGCTGACATTTTATAAACCATTAGATTTAAAATGAAGAGCCACAATTAACAATTGGAGAATCTCTAGTTTCTTAATTCCCAGTTGAAGGGGATCCGGATCCATATATATATATCAAATAAATTCCAATTTCTTCTCAATTCTAGTTATATACATCAAATAAATTGTCATGTTACATTCTTTTGCAAAATATCTTTAATTTCCTGAAAGTTATCTTCCTTTGAAATCATTATATTTAAATAAATTACAAGGAAAACTTCACAACTTTCATTGCTTTTATAATTTCCCCCTCAAACCTTTTTTTTTGTAAAAAAAAAAAAAAAAAAAAATCTCTTAATTTTATGTATTGAATTTTTTTTTTTTAAAAAAATAATTTCACCGTCTCGTTAAGATTTGAGGTTAAATTAGACGGTTGAATAACTATTATACCCTAGTAAACTTAATGAAATTACAAAATAAATACCCTTAAATTACAATTTTACCCCTACCCCTATGAACTACAGCGCCTTGGCACTTTTCCCCATGAACTACCAATTATAACACTTGACCTCATCAAACTACCATCTTATGATAAAAAGTTTCATTCCGTCAGTCAAATGGGTTAAAATTGACGGTTAGTGGTCATGTGCAAGTCATGTGCTATTTTAAATTTTTTTCTTCCACTTTTGCCCTCATGAAAAGATATTTTTATGTGTTGGATTAGGGTTTAGGAAGGTATAAGCATCATTTTCTCTGTCTGCAGTGAGGGTAAAAGTGGAAGAAAAAAATTTTAAATGGCACATGACTTGCACATGATCGTTAACTGTCAATTTTAACGTTTTTGACTGACGGAAAGAGGCCTTTTGTCATTAAATGGTAGTTTGATGGGGTCAAGTGTCATAGTTGGTTGCTCATGGAGGAAAGTGCCAATGTATTGTAGTTCATAGGGCAAAAGGTAATTACCCCATAATAATATAATATCTTCTAGAAATTGAATTTTTTTTGCGTGGCACTTAATTTCAGCATTCTGTATTTGCCCTTTGGACAAATTAATACCCATTTTTCGGCTAAATTAATGTTTCCTATTCAAGGTTTACATCATACGAATATGTTGGCATCTAAAATTATACCTTTTTTTTTTTAATTTTTTAACAAGGAATCTGTTATTATTTAAATTACTAAATTAAGCATCTTAGATACCAATTACTAAGTAATTTTTTTTTTTTTATAATTACTTTACTGTTTTCGACCAAAACTTGTTGAATATTCATTACTAATCTAATCACATTAATTCGATTATGAATGAATACAGCTAATTAAGCTAATCAAATCTATCAAGATCGAGATAAGCAACGAAATTCATGGCATTTGTTGCTGCGTGGCCAGTAGCTTTCCACATCTATGGGACTTTTTTCATTTTTTATTATCATAGGTTTTGTTTTTGTTTTTCGCAGGCGTACGTGACTGTGACATTATATTTTTCTTTTTTCTTTTTTCTGGACACGTGCAGCTAACATAAGTATACTCATATGTCGGCTTAGAAAAAGAACAAGAAAAGAGAAGGTAAACTCATGTAATTGATTGCAATAGGCTGTCTTATCCATATACTGTCGATCCCCTTTGATATATATGAATGAATTTGGATTGCTTTAATTGGAAGCAATATATGAGGAATCTAGGTCATTTGTCCAACGTCCTTTAAGCTTAGAGTAATGGGTTAAAGAAATGCTATATAAAATATTTTTATTTCATAATATATTAATATTGATGGGCGGTCATATATAATTAATTTGAATATATATATATATATTCAGAGTAATACTACACTCTAGATAAACATCTCACATATATTCTACAAGGTTATGTGGTAATGTCTAATAATTATTAGATATTTCATTTTTTTAAGAATGGTTGATCTAAGGGATATTAGACCTTGTCATGTCACCTTTGTGAAATATTTATGGGATCTTTATGTAGTATGCATAGCATTACTCTATTTTTCTTTTAAAACAATAATTGATCATGATAAGCTAAACTGGCACATCATTATTATGAAATAATTGTAAGATAAAAATGTAATTTTAGCATTACTCAGTTAACTATCTTTGGTTAAGTTTCTAGTCTCCTAAAAAATTCTATCTCTCTCTCTTTATATATATGGGGTCCCTATATATATATATATATGTAACTTGATCACATGGTAGAAGTACTCTTGACTTTTCAACTTTTTTGATTTGAAATTTCACATTTTGCTAAGATCATAGGGATCTTGAGAATCCTAGTCAATTGAACTGAGATATATGAATTGATTTCATCAGCCTTTTTATGATGGCGTGTGGATGATGAGGTTGAAGAGGTTGGTGAAACTAAAACTTGATCATCAAACTGATTAATTAACTTGTAACATCCGTTCTCTGCACAAGTCTTTTAATTCATCTTTTATTTTCACTTGAGACATGATAGAATCTATAATATAAAAGCATATTAATGTAAAAGTAATATTAGAAATTAAAAAATATATTTTTATTCTGTAACTATTCCACAATAAAAAAAGTTAGTTGAAAGAATATTATTGTGCGATAAAAATGTAATATATAGCATTACTCTTAATCTTAACATAAACATTAGTCAAGTAAATGAGTATTTTAAACTAGCATTATTATTATTATTATTTTGGTTTGAGTACACTCACACAAATTAATGAAGTAGAAAGCATTCCTAAAACTAGGACTTGGAACAAGGAGGCATATATTTAGGAGGTGGGCGGATGCTTGTTGCATTGGTGCGCCCATTCTTCACTATCAGCACAGTATTCATACCCCAGCTCGCGTGCCTTTCCAAATGACAATGCATAAACCAGACACCTGAAAAAACACATATTTAACGTTAATCACCCTATTCATTGTAAATCTAAAGTAATTTTCAGCTTAATTAACTTCAACAAAGAGTTTTCCGTCTTCGTATTAGGGACAGCATATTAGGAACGACAAATTGTTGTTGCTAATCGGAGGTCATCAGCAACATTAATTTTTGAGTCATTATCATTGATAACGTGATCGTTAAAGACCATTTTTCTTATAGTGTGAATAAAGAACGTACCGGGATTATCAGCGATGAATCTGATTGTAACCCATCCATTCTTAGGAACTCCAACTGTATTAACTTCTGGTGGATCAATGAGATTATAAGACTTGGGATCAGTCTTTTTGTTGAAATTCCCAGAGCCTGTCCCGACCACATAGAAGCTATAACCATGGAGATGCATAGGATGATTCTCTGCTGCCCCAACATTAGTCCCTTGATACACTATCTCAACAGCATCATTGTAATTTACTATCAAGGCCTTCGTCCCTAAGCTTGGATAAATTGTATTGTTCCCCACATCTCCCGTGAAGTTGAAATAATAAGGTGGCTGCGTCGGGAAATTGCCGCTGTAAACCTTGGGAAGATTTCTGTAAAAAGGTTATTAGAGATGCTACAAATTAATGTATTAATTAAATTACTAAATTCACTTTTTTTTTTATTCGCTTAAGTTTTTAAGATAAATGATAATGGTATCACGGTCAAAATCTGTAATGATCTAGAAAAAATTAATGCTTATCACATTTGTACTATCATTCCAAAAAAACTAATCAATTTGAAGCTTTCCTATAATCACTTTATAAAACTCAATTTTATCTAATGAGTGTTGGACAACTTCTCTATCTAGTGTGGGACCCAGGCAGGGGCGAAAAGAACACACATAATTGGAGGACAAGTTTAAAAATCTTTAAAAAACACTGTTATGTATGAAACAAGTTTTTCTTCTGGGCAAAACTAGTACAAGGTTTGGGGGCTTGAGTCCCCCAAGAATTTAAAACACCCATCAAAAAATATATTTTTTATGAGGTAGGATCTCAAAAATTTATTTACACCCCTTCAATTTTATTCTTTATTTTTAGTTTTGTCCTCCTCTAACTCAAAGTTCTGATTCAGTCCCCTCCCTTGAAAGGTCACGTCATGTTGTGTTGACAGTGTTGTAAAACGTTATTAAGTTATTTTAATACCATTTGTAACGATCTACGAAGAAGCATCAATCCCATGTCCACTACTATTACCCTTAAAGAAATTAGGCAGATGCGCCCAGTATTTTTCCTGTGACAATACATTGCCACCATGATTTAAATGGAACAGGGGAGAATATACCTGTAATACGCTTGGAGTATATCAATTGTTGGGGTCTGAAAACTTATATTACTCAAGCTTGCTGATAGCCTGTTACCATCCGGGCCTGAACATGATGCATTGGGGCAGTAAATCTGATTTACAGAAACAGTAATAAAGATACTTCTGGTGATACTTCGCGGCACATTGACAGGGTGAGCTTTGCTTGCTAAGCTCCTCAAGCGCTTTGTAAAGTTTTCTGCAGCAGTTTTGTTATTGTAAGTAGGAAGCGTTGGGAAGGGAATAGATGATGGGGGTTTATAATTGCCATTGTACTGCAGAATGGCCGTTGTGGTGGTGTTGTCAAAGGGAGCAGTGGAGTCGGCAAAAGGAGTTGAAACAATGTAATAGCGGCTGGGAGACTGGTTTGTTGTCACCAAAACATCCATTGTTTGCCCCGGGCTTATCATGAGGTAATCTGCGGTTATTTGTTTGGTGTATGAAGCATCGGTTGCTACCAGTGTGAGCTTGTGCTTTGCAATTCCAAAGAATTGTTCTTCGTTCATTATGGAATTTATTATCCGGAGAAGATAAGTCTTGCCGGCGTCAACCTTCAGACGGTATGTAGTTGCTGCAGCATATATAAGAGAAAAAAAAAATATATATATATATATATATATATTAATTATCTTCTGATGCAGGATTTATGATCTTTAATTAAGGTTGTCTATTGTTTATACCACTGGAACAATTGTACAGATCTCCTGGTTGGCCGTTAATTGTGAAAGCATCTGAAACGTTTGGGTCGCCACCAGTTGCTAGGGCTTCATCAATTATGGCCATCACATCTCCCTTATACCATTCCCCTGTTGATGATCGGTTTAAATGTTTAAATGCTAAGCAAATTGGAGAAACATTCGGTGAAATGTTTAAATGCATACCAAGAATAATTGTCTCTTCAGCATAAGGCTTAGGAAATGGATAAGTGGTCTTAGGAGCTGGAGAAATAATAATGGCACCATGGACTGTGGCGCGTGTCCAATCACTATGGGCATGCCACCAAAGAGTTCCTTCTTCTGTGGAAAAAATGATCTCTTGAGTGAAGCTTGACTTGGGTGGAATGGGGCACTGTGTGATGTTTTCAGGTCCATCTGACCATGGATTCCTTGGTTGCCTCACCCCATGCCTGTGATTACCAAAGTTTACCTTTAGATTTTAGAAGCCTATGTTTCATATCATCATGTTCTTGTTAATAAGCAATACTTCAAATAACCATCAACGGTGGTGGATTAATGGCTTAATGAAATTTTCAAGTAGTCATGGCATGTACAAGGGTGTGGGTTCGAATTTTCGCAATGGAGAATTTCTACATATGCTTTTTAAGTATTAAATTCACTTTTATGATCCTTAAACGCAATCCCAAACAGACCCCTAAGAGCATGTTTAGGATTGTGAGATTGCATTTGAGAAATAGAGCTTTTAAGTTAAAAAAATACTTTTTGGCAATAGCTTTATTTGTAAGCTTTTGTCCAAAGTGTGTTTTGACCATTTTTAGGCTTTTTAGACAATTAAAAGAGATTTTAATTTTTTTACCAAACGAGTACTTTTTTTTTTCAAATTGACTTTCTAGGTGTTAAAAGCGTTTTTAGGCCCCCCAAACGCAAATTCCAAACAGACCTTAAGTCTTATTTATAAAAAAATGAGTTAAAATATTAATTAAATAATTAAATTTATTATTTTCTATTGAAGTTTACTATTTCTTGCCGTCATACTTTAGACTAGTTGGTAATGCATGTAATAGTGTGTCCCATGTTAATTTCAGCACTTTTATTTTCCCTCCTCTCCAACAACCATCAAAGCAAGTAGTTTTCATCATATACAATTAACCTGCAAGTATATTCTAGTCTAAGGTTACGGTGGAGTACTATTCTATTAGAAAAAATAAATGATTTTTTTATTATATTAAAAAAAAAAAGTTGAGTAGAATAATTTTGGTGTTAGAGTATATGATAAGGATTTAACATTTGGATTAACCATTTTCATTGTCTACAAGAATGATTATTCTAAAGCTATTTCATTTTATATTTTTTCATCTTTAATAAAAATTTATTCATTTTTCTAATGTAATAATCATTCAGTGTACCAAACACAAAGAAGAAGAGATAGAGATACCAGTGGATAGTAACGCCATATTTCCCTTGATTATGTACAGTAACAAAAGCAGTATCCCCTTTGTTAACTCGAATGGTTGGCCTCGGAAAAGTGTCATTCACAGTTAAAATGCTCTTCGTGCTGCACAGCTTGGTGAACTTTGCCTCCTTCAGCTGCCATCACAAACCCCCATGCAAGATGAAAAGCAAGAACAAAAGTTGATATATATATATATATATATAAAACTTAATTGTTCGGTGATGCTTAATTACTAGACAAAACCGAGGATTTCAATATGACTAAAAATAAAAGATAGTTTTCATGTATAATGGAGAGAATTAAGGTACTTACAACGAAGTCATAGTGAAGGACTTTTGCTTGGGCAATGCAACGAAGGGAAGCATTGAGAAGTAATATAAGTGCTAGAAACCTTAAGATCTCCATTTTCTCTGTCCAACTAAGAGAGATGCATGTGCCTTTATTTTATCATCTTCTTCTTGGGTTTGACAAGTATTTATAGTGTTCATTACTAGTGTACGAACAAGTTGATTTTTCCAGGAACCCCATTAACTCAATCATGTCCAAATTTTAAACATGTATTACAGAAAAATAATGCTCCAAAATGCGCGTAGTGCATGAGAAGGTATAAGCTGGGTATATAGCTTTTTGAGAAATGTTAGAGGTCAATAAGTTTTTCATATTTAGTTCATATTCTCTTATAATTAATCATTAAATTTGTAGGGTGATCTATCATTAACTTATATGAGATTTACGTAAGTCTACAAATTCAATTAGATTTGTAGGGTCTACCCTAGCATTTCTCTAGCTTTTTTTTTCCCTTTTTTTTGTGGTTTTTTTTATTTATTTTTTTTATTTTAAATATGGGTATATTGCTTGTGTGCTTTGTCATCTCGCAGTATGTAGACATGATTGCTAGCTAGTGGTGGAGGAAGGAATCGAGGGGTTAGGGGGGACCCATGGACCATATCTTCCCCAGAAATTTAAAAAACTTCCTTTAAGTCCTCTTCTAAAAATATACCACTTGGTCCTTGCAAATTTCTTTTTTTAAAAAAAGGATTTCCTCTAAAAATATAAATAGCTCTTTTAATCATCTTAGAAAAACTGAAAAATTTTATATAACCCAAAATTTCTCATCTTTTGGGTACTTATGTATAACCCTAAGAGAAATGCTAAGTTTTTTTTTTTAAAAAAAAAAAAAAATTCAAAATTTGGTTCTCAAGTAATCTGTCCCCATCTCATATAATCTCTAGTTTTAGTAAATAATGACATACGGAAATGCCAAAATGATGGTGACACATTATTAGGAATCAAATTTTTAATTTTTTTTTTTTTTTGAAAACTCTAGCAATATTTCTCATAATCCAAAAGGTTTCTCATCCCACTATGTGACTTTCCTGTACTCATCTCTCTTCTCTATCTCTCCAATGTTTTCTCTTTTCTCATTTAGGTTACCATTTTATATTTTCCTTTATTCAATTTCTTTATAAGATGTATTTCCTTCTATAATTAATTTAGGTTTACTTATTCATCACTAATAATTTCTTTAGAGCATTGTAATATAGTTTACACATTCCTTAATATACAAAATGTAGTCCACAAATCATATTATATATTCTTCCGTTTCCTCTCTTTTTGTCTTTTATTCTTTTCTCTTTCATATATTTCTCCACCTGGCCTCTCAAGTAAAAGTCTTCCCTGTGCTCCACCACTGATCAAAGAGCTTAACTAAAGAACCAAAAAGTGATAACATGTTTATAAAAAAATAATGGGGAATCTTCACTAAGGACTCTCAAAAAAGTGATAACATGTTTATAAAAAAAAAAAAGAGAATCTTCACTAAAGACCCCCAAATTTTCATTCGTTTTGAAATATCTCTTTTGAACTTCAAAATTTTTCAATTTAATCCCTTGAACTTTTAATTGCTTTCAATTTGGATCCCTCCGTCAGATTTTAAACGTCACATGACGTTTATACCCCTGACTTTTGTATAAAATTCCAACTTCTAAAACGTTTTTTTATTTTTTTAAAAAAAATAAAAATCAGGGATATTTTGGTCTTTTTTTTTTAAATTTTAACGGCTAAAATTAACAGAAGGGTCCAAATTGAGAGCAATTGAAAGTTCAAATGACTAAATTAAGAGATTTTGAAGTTCAGAAGGGTATTTCAAAACGGATGAAAGTTTATGGGTCCTTAGTGAAGTTTCCCTAAAAAGAAAAAAAGAAAAGAAAGTGATAACTTGTGCATAATCACTTCCAATCAACTTCTAACCTCAACTTTCACATTTCCTAAGAATAAGCAGCCCAGCTAAGTACTGATATTAGCCAGGACGGAACTAAAATATTTAGTCTCAGGGCAAAATCTTTTTTTAAAAAAAAATTAAGAGGCAAAAATTAATTTTTATAAGTATTTTTTATTTTTTTTTCTTGGGGACAACCCCTTGGCTTGGACCCCCCAAGCCCAAGAACCCTGGTTATTAGTCAATAAAACTTTTAAGACAGAATCTTCATGGGATATAGCATCAAGATTTTTTAGAAATTTTCTTCAAATCTCAAGCATTAGTTCGAAATCAATTGTTGAGATTTTGTCATATTAACCATGATAAGCACGACCTTATAACTTTTAACAACTCAAATCCATATTTTGGAAAGTTATAATTATTGATACCACAAAATCTCCATCTTTGAATTCCAAACTAATAATAGAAATTTGAAGAACCCTAATCAGGGCCGGCCTGATCGGTAGCAAAATGACAAGAAGATATAGATATAGTACTCTAGCACTGAAATTCAATGGTTGGGATTTACTTGGAAGATTAGTTGTTTGGAAGGCATTATTGGTTGGTAATTACTTGGAAGGTACACTTTGGGAACCAGCAAGAATATTTAACAGTACATGATTGAACCCACCTTTTGACTGATTAATCTTCAAAATGGACAAAATGCCCTCCCCAGATTCATCCTGCATAGCCTTCGATGTCGTGTATCAGGGGAAGTGTGGCATGAATAGCGGGTCGATCGATTAACATCATCATATTCAACCATGTGGACCTTTGACATTAACATTTACCAATTGGTCTTCAATTCACAGTTGACATTTATACGTTCTTCATCTGGCTGTTCTTGTATTAATTAATGAAGAGAGTGATAATTTTCATGATTCTGGTAAGGGTAGGTATTCCCTTTTGAAGAAAACAAAATCAAAGGTCTGCTTTAATTTGAAGAAGACTTGGACATAAAATATCACATAGATATCTATGTTTATTAACATTTTTTTTTTTCATTTTTTTTCTTTTGTTTTCGGAACAAAACATTAACAAATAATCTAAATCATAGAAAAAATTATATTTACTTTCACCTGTATGTCAGATTTTGCAATTATTTGTTTAAGATATGATTGAATTGGTTGGAATGTGGGATCAAACACTGTCTTTCCAAGCATTGCACAGACACATGTAATTGATGATGATCCATTATATATTAACTCAGAAACGTGCTCCAACTGTCTTTCTAAGCATTATTGAACAGGCAGATCTAAGTTATGATCCTATACGAGCTCGATATATATATATATATATATATATATATATATATATATATATATATATTACTTGTTTTTTTTTTTTTAGGGAGTGACAACGTGTTTTGGATTACTTGAAAGTTTTGCAAAAACGCGTTCAGTTATATATTCATTCTGAGGTTTGCTAATGCATTCCCCCACTCATCTCCCCCACCATCTTCTCTTTTTAACATCTTGATTTAAAAAATAAAAAATAAAAAAATCAAAGAGAGAGGAAGTGGTGGGGAGATGGGCGGGAGAATGCAATAAAACATTTGCCTATTCATTATGGACCACAAGTGTTCCATCAATGCATTAATATAAAGATTTTGTGGCAGCCAGCTAGCCTTCCGGGTGCTTCCATCACCTCCTACAGGCTACATACATAGCCATTTGGCCAAAATCCAAAAACAGAAAATAAAAAATTAATGAAAAAAAAATATATCCTGATGCCGAAATGACAGGCGAACCCAACAAACAAAGTGTGGCAGGCCCTTTGAACTGTTGGTGCCCACTGCTCAAAATGTTACATCAATTTCTGTTGCTTAATTCATTTGGTGCTGGATAATTATTGCACGCATATATGATGAAAATATAATCTTTAGTGGAGTTTTAGTGTTTTACCTACAACAACAGATTTCTCTTTCAATATTTTGAGAAAGACAACATTTCTTGGAAAGATATATATAAAGCTCACACCACTATTTACTAAGATAAACAACCTTAATTAATGTTACCTCAATCCAGTTTTTTTATACGTTGTTGACCTAAGCTTCTCACTAGAAAGAGAATCACCACTAAAGTCGAACGCCAGCTTAATTTGTCGAAGAGGAAAAATCTCTGTGGTTTTCAATTCCAGAAGAGAATTGCTTTCTGAATGAATATAGTACTGAAACAAAAACAAAACAAAACAAAAAATACAAAACTATAGAGGATTTAGAGATCTTTGGAATGAATCTAATGCAGAACAAAATCAGGACAAACTATACATATATATAGAGATGTAGGATATATTTCTGGTCCGTGGTAATTAAAGACCTTCCATGAGCGTTATTTATAGCGTTTCAAATTTTTGTAGTACGTACAGTGGTTGAAGTACAGATGCTGTACTACATAATTCAGGTAACCTTATTTTCGAATCTATTTAAAACTTTATGTTAAGCCCAACAGTTGAAAAATATTGTTTATCTCAACGCGTTAATATTGCTATCATCATAGAATCAAAAAAAAATATTGCTATCATCATATATAGTCATTTATATCGTCATGGTATCCTAATTGGTGATTCGTCATCCTCTCTGCCTTTCTCTTTCTAAATAGATTTTTGGTCTCGTTGAAACAAAGCTGAGGATAGGAGTATTGGGGGAGTGAACATAGCACCACGCCACCACCTTAATATTAGTGGAGTTATTGGGCCAATGCTTAGTGATTGTATAATTAGCAGTCGTACTAGTGCTATTATTACTTCACGAGCATATAGGTAGTAGGGCTTTTTAATTAACAGTTTAACCTCACTAATGAACCCTAGAAGTGAAAACCATATGGCAAATACTTCCATCGATATATAATGTTATCACTACTAGGGACAGAGACAGCTTTGAATTTGGGAGGATCAAGGGTCAAAATTTTTTTAGTAAAATACCTTTATTTGGCAAAAAATACCTTTATTTTTTTTTTTTATTACCTTAAAAAGTTTTTTTTTCCTTCTAATTTAGGGGGGACCAAGGCCACTACTGATCCCCCTAAATCTGTTCCTGATCACTATAATAGTTGTACGTTTCAATTCCTTTCCATTTCCTAAGAAAAAATAATGTCCACTATGTAAAAAAGAGACTAGCTAGTGTTCTAAATACAATGAATAGAATAAAAGAAATGAGAGAGCCCACTTCTGATAACTAGTTGCATATGATTCTCAAGAAGTAATTATTCGATTTTAAACCTGGAAATTGAAGGAAATTAAACAGAAATCAGGAGATGATTTAAGAATCCAGGGAAGAGAAGTGTCTCATTTGCGACTTTGTATAGGTGAAGTTTGGATGTGGGACACAAGAGAAAGTGGATGTTACATGGATTCCAATCCCACGGCCGGAAAATTTGGGCACTTCTTTATGACTTGGGAGTAGTCAATTCAATTTTTCTTTTTCATTTACTATAATTTGAGGCTTAATAGATATTTCCAGTCATGGGGTAATAATTTTATTTAATAGACTGTTATACGACTGCCATATATACAATTAAAATAACACAAAATTCTCCTCTTTTATTTTTTATTTTTTATTTTTTATTTTTTTAAATTTTTTTTATAACAAGTATTGATAATCGAAAGGCTAATTTTTCATATCATCAAGTTATTTAGTAGCCAACTAAATAGAATTACTCATGTAGATATCATGCTTTGATCGATGAGCTAGTTTGCCTTTCATATATCATGTTAATCATTATCTAAGCTCAACTTCCACGTTAGCTTAAAATGAATGGATGTGATAAATCATTATTTATCTTTAAAATTTAAGTTAATAGAAAATGATTGATTTTATTTAAATAATATTCTAATACTCTTCCTCATTTATAAACTCAAACTCAATCATTTCTTTCCATTACTAATATGAACTCAAATTCTCCCTTAATAAGTGTATGAGAAGTGATAATTGAGACAATATTTGAACTCTAAACCTTTGCTCTCTTACCATGTTAAATCACCACTTATTCAAAAAATTTAAACTAACAATAAATAGTTTATTTAATCATTTAATTAATATTCTTACAAATTAAATGCCACATGTGGTTTACAACTTTATCAAAATAGTAATAGTACGGTTTCTCCTGGTGTTCCCCTCGTTTTACGTGGATATTATTTTTTAAAAAAGCAAAGAATAACTTACCTCACCAGTCCCTAAAATAAAAAAAAGGTAATAATATCTTAAGACCAAGATAACTCAAAAAAGAACCGCAACATTTCTCTTATCAAAACCTACCTTATTTTTTTAGAAGGAAAATTTTATTACTTCAATATTGCACCTTTATCAACTTATTATTTTTAATTGTCCATCTTTCATCGAAAAAGATAATGGATATTTGTCGTGTGTAAACCACACCATTTCATACTTAACAACTCTGCATATATGTATTTAATATATTTTAAGTTACAATTATGACTATATATTAAAGATTTTTTAAAAAAAA
Source organism: Corylus avellana (assembly GCF_901000735.1). Taxonomy (NCBI): domain Eukaryota; kingdom Viridiplantae; phylum Streptophyta; class Magnoliopsida; order Fagales; family Betulaceae; genus Corylus; species Corylus avellana. Next base: position 4,730,006 of record NC_081546.1, read on the forward strand.
AAAAAAAAAAAAAACAAGCAAAAGCTTGTGTCTCTTTTCCCATGATGTCTAGCCATTGAGACCCACCCGGCTACCCCTCATGGGGGATGGGTATCAATGTTTTTAATTAAGATATACTCAATTAATATGTTAAAATCATGTATAATTGGTTAGGAGGATATGACAAGATGGTATGGTGTACAAATGACACAATCTTATAGGGAATGACATGGCTATTTGTCTAGCTAATTGATGACATTATATATCCTCATGTTTTTGGATGAAATTAAGACCGTAGAAGTAGTAAGTTGATAAAGCTGCAATAATACCCAGGTAAATTTTTTATAAAGCTACAAATTTTTTTATAATTTTGTCTTATTAATGAATTCTTATTTATCCAAAAAAAAAAAACTTCAAAATTAATATTAATTATTGTCAAATCATTTTCCCTTTTTGGAGATAAATTTACAGTTGACCTCGCTCAAAAGAAATTTTCAATTATCAGTATTTTTTACCCACACGAAACATTAACAAAATAAGAAAAAAATTTCACACAAAAGTATTTGATGCCGAAACAAACCATCCTGCTTGAACATGGATATAAGTATTAAATCTCAACTTGAATAGATATTTAAAAATAATAATAATGGTTGGTATAATATAATTATATTAAAATGACGTGACAGAATTTTAAATTAAGATGATGTGGCTGAATTTTATATAAAAATAAATAAATAAATCACCGTGGAGTTTATCACCCCCAACAAATAAATATCAAGATATCTGAGTTGAGGCTTAGCAAAAGCTGATGTGGGTTGGTCGTTTTAATGTTAATTATAATGGAAATTAGTTAATAAGTGACGCTTTGAATCGGCGTTCCACACGAAACCTACTAGTCGTTTTAGTGATTGAATGATTTATTTAAAGACGATTCTGGAATTGCCCTTTTTTTTTTTTTTTTTTTTTTTAAATATTGACCTACTTGGAGGACCTCTTAATTATTTTTTGTACTGCAAAAAATAATTTGTAATTTAAGGCAGCCACCTAAAGTGATTTTGCATTTTTTTTTTTTAATTATTCTCCAAAAAAAAAAAATTAAAAGACGAAAATATATCCTTAAAGTTTGTACCGAGCTCACAGGTGTTGGTCACTGGCTCACTGCCCCCAGCCCACTTAAACCCCAGAACACATGGGGTGGGACCACCCATGCAGTAGTGGGGCTTGCCAAGTCTCGATCTCTCAGCCTCGAACTCGCAAGGTGAAGAGAAGATCGACTTCCTACCACTAAGTCACCTCCGTGGGTGGTTCATGTTTGTGGGTTTCATTATCAACACTAAAGGGACTCTTTAATGCGCCCCCCCACCCCACAAAAGGTGCAGTAGAGCCATTTACCAAGTACTTGGATAATGTTATCACTATCATATATAGTAAATGTTTTGGCTCGAGCCATCATACTTTTCACCACTTAAGAAAATTAATCATTTTCACTATGCAAAATGAGACTAGTATTCTAATTATAATCACAGAGTAAACGAATGGAGAGCCCATGCCACTTCTTAAAACAAGTTACACGTGATATTAATCTGAATTAATCATATTTACACAAATTAATCAAATTAATCAATACCAAGATCCCAAAATAAAATTAATCAAATTGTTTTTTAGCCTGAATAGGGTCCTTTTTTTAACCTTATTATATATGATGGCTCCTTTCAAAAGAAAATTCTAAGATAGTCCGGTTTTTTTAGGGAAAAGGATCCTCTCAATTTCAAATTCCCTTCATTTTTTTTTCTTCAATTTAGTGCATTTTGAAGGGTAGTGCATTTCCTTCAAAATGCACTAAATTGAGGAAATGGACGGGATTTGAAATAGAGAGGATATTTTTCCCTCTTTTAGAGTTAAGTTCATTAATAGTTTTGTCCCTTGACACAACGACCTCTCATTAACGTTTGTGGTTTGATTGTTTTGGGTTAGCGAGTTCGGCTCCTTTTTGTTTGACTCGGTTCGGTCAGCCAATAAGGCTTATTGAAAATGGGCATGTTTGGGCCAATTAAATGGGCTGAAGTTGTCGAAAATAATTTTGTTGATGCTAAACCATATTAATCTGAATATTAATAATAAAATAAATATAATGCAATATAATAAAATTAGAGTGATGAAAGATCTTTGAATGATATATAATCACGCAAAAGTTTTATTCTTAAAGGTTGATTCATGCCTTCCAGAGTATATAACTCAATGCATGTGTTCGAATATCTTAACATGCAATATCTCATAATTAGACCGAAATATCTACCTTCATTAAATACTTACTTTCAAAAATAAAAGCTAATTTCTTTTGTTAAAATAATCTTATAATCTTTTCAGAGCAATATATATAATGAAAATAATAGAAGTATATATATAAAAACTTGTTTTATGTTTCTTTTCTTTCTTTCTTTCTTTCTTTTGGGCATAAATTGTATATGTTTCAAGTGCTCGTTGTGTGCAGGGACAGAGCCAGGAAATTTGATGGTAGGGGCCCAGCCAAAATTTTTTTTTTCGGTTCTTTAGAATTTTTTTTAATAAAAAAATTATTTTGGTTGTTTTTTATGAACTAAAGACTACCTTAAGAGCAAAAAAAAAGTGAGTATTTAAAAGTAAGGGCCAAAAAATGGACATTTGAAAGTAAGAACCAAAAATAAAAATAAAAACTTAATGGGCATGACCCAAAAAAATTAAGAAAATGGCCAAATGTTTTTATTGGATATGACCAAAAAATGTAAAAATAGAGCCAAAATTTTTTTTGGAGGGGGACCAAATGACTAAACTTAAAAAATTACTTTACTTTTTTTTCTTCCTCTTTTTTTTTTTTTTTTTTTTTTTTTACTTATAATTTTTTTTTTCCTTATTTTGGGGGGACCATGGCCTACCCCAATCCCCCCCTCCCTCCGTCTCTGGTCGTGTGTCTTATATATACATGAAAGTTGGCTTAGCAGGAAGATTAATAGAATCTACTATAATATCCAGAGGCATTGAAAGTAGTTAATGTAGTTTTTGACCAAATTAACGGTAATGACCGATGGTAGAATCGTAAAACTTGTTAATATATATTTTTTTATTCTTCATAAAAACTCTTAAACATATTATCAACCAGTAATATGTTTTAAAGACCTCTAAAAAGAAATAATGTTTGTAACAATACAACAACAAAAGTGGCCCGCTTCTTGGAGTCTTATTCATTGGGACACTAATATATATATAATTGATGGAATAATTCTTCAAGAAGGACAAAATAGAAAAGATAAAATCCTGAATCTGACTTGGCCAAAACGTGTCTTCTAGCTCAAACCATTGGCTAGGAGGATGTAGGTTTCAAACAGATAAGGATTTTTAGAGTTTGGCGGAAATTAATTCACAGATAACTCCATGATTGAAGTGAAACCAATGATTCAACAAAAAAAAAATAATAATAAAATCAAAGACAGCGTACAAACATCTACATATATATAATATATCTTGTATATCACTGATTATAATTAAATACAAAATGAACCGGCTAGCTAGGCGGCTACATTTGTATTATTCAACGTCCATTAAAATCATGTGCTAAAGTCCCACCCTACACAGTCGTACTCTTGACTTTTCAACTTTTTTGATTTGAAATTTCACATTTTGCCAAGATCATAGGGATCTTGAGAATCCTAGTAAATTGATCTGATCAGCCTTTTTATGATGGCGTGTGGATGATGATGTTGAAGAGGTTGGTGAAACTAATTAAACTTGATCATCAAACTGATTAATTAACTTGTAACATTAGTTCTCTGCACAAGTCTTTTAATTCATCTTTTATTTTCACTTGAGACATGATAGAATCTATAATATAAAAGCATATTAATGTAAAAGTAATATTAGAAATTATATTTTTATTCTGCAACTATTCCACAATAAAAAATAAATAAAAAAGTTAGTTAAAAGATTATTGTTTGATAAAAATGTAATATCTAGCATTACTGTTAATCTTAACGTAAATATTAATCAACTAAATGAGTACTTTAAACGAGCATTATTATTATTATTATTATTTTGGTTCGAATACACTCACACAAATTAATGAAGTAGAAAGCATTCCTAAAACTAGGACTTGGAACAAGGAGGCATATATTTAGGAGGTGGGCGGATGCTTGTTGCATTGGTGCGCCCATTCTTCACTATCAGCACAGTATCCATACCCCAGCTAGCGTGCCTTTCCAAATGACAATGCATAAACCAGACACCTGAAAACACACATATTTAACGTTAATCACCATCTTCATTGTAAATCTAAAGTAATTTTCAGCTTAATTAACTTCAACGTACAAAGAGTTTTCCGTCTTCGTATTAGGGTCGGCATATTAGGAACGACAAATTGTTGTTGCTGATTAGAGGTCATCAGCAACATTAATTTTTGAGTCATTATCATTGATAACGTGATCGTTAAAGACCATTTTTCTTGTAGTATGAATAGAGAACGTACCGGGATTATCAGCGATGAATCTGATTGTAACCCATCCATTCTTAGGAACTCCAACCGTATTAACTTCCGGTGGATCAATGAGATTATAAGACATGGAATCAGTCTTTCTGTTGAAATTCCCAGAGCCTGTCCCGACCACATAGAAGCTATAACCATGGAGATGCATAGGATGATTCTCTGCTGCCCCAACATTAGTCCCTTGATACACTATCTCAACAGCATCCTTGTAATTTACTATCAAGGCCTTCGTCCCTAAGCTTGGATAAATTGTATTGTTCCCCACATCTCCCGTGAAGTTGAAATAATAAGGCGGTTGCATCGGGAAATTGCTGCTGTAAACCTTGGGCAGGTTTCTGTAAAATGGTTATTAGAAATACTACAAATTAATGTATTAATTAAATTACTAAATTCACATTTTTTATTTGCTTAAGTTTTTAAGATAAATAATAATGGTATCACAGTCAAAATCTGTAACGATCTAGAAAAAAATAATGCTTATCACATTTGTACTATCATTCCAAAAGAACTAATCAATTTGAAGCTTTCCTATAATCACTTTATAAAACTCACTTTTATCTAATAAGTATTGGACACCTTCTCTTTCTAGTATGGGACCAAGGCATGGGCGAGAAGCACATACATAATTGGGGGACAAGTTTAAAAATCTTTAAAAAAACACTATTTTGTATGAAACAAGTTTTTCTTCTAGGCAAACTAGCACAAGGTTTGGGGGCTTGAGTCCCCAAGAATTTAAAGCACCCATCAAAAAATATATTTTTTATGAGGTAATTAAGATCTCAAAAATTAATTTACACCCCTTTAATTTTATTTTTTATTTTTAGTTTTCTCCTCCTGGATCTAACTCAAAGTTCTGATTCAGCCCCCTCCCTTAAAGGGTCACGTCATGTTGTGTTGATAGTATCGTAAAACGTTATTAAGTGATTTTAATACCATTTGTAATGATCTATGAAAAAAACATCAATCACATGTGCACTACTATTATCCTTAAAGAAATTACGCAGATGCAACCAGTATTTTTCCTTTGACAATACATTGTCACCATGATTTAAATGGAACAGGGGAGAATAAACCTGTAATAAGCTTGGAGTATATCAATTGTTGGGGTCTGAAAACTTATATTATTCAAGCTTGCTGATAGCCTGTTACCATCCGCGCCTGAACATGATGCATTGGGGCAGTAAATCAGATTTACAGAAACAGTAATAAAGATACTTCTGGTGATACTTCGAGGCACATTGACAGGGCGAGCTTTGCTTGCTAAGCTCCTCAAGCGCTTTGTAAAGTTTTCTGCAGCAGTTTTGTTATTGTAAGTAGGAAGCGTTGGGAAGGGAATAGATGATGGGGGTTTATAATTGCCATTGTACTGCAGAATGGCCGTTGTGGTGGTGTTGTCAAAGGGAACAGTGGAGTCGGCAAAAGGAGTTGAAACAATGTAATAGCGGCTGGGAGACTGGTTTGCTGTCACCAAAACATCCATTGTTTGCCCCGGGCTTATCATGAGGTAATCTGCGGTTATTTGTTTGGTGTATGAAGCATCGGTTGCTACCAATGTGAGCTTGTGCTTTGCAATTCCAAAGAATTGTTCTTCGTTCATTATGGAATTTATTATCCGGAGAAGATAAGTCTTGCCGGCGTCAACCTTCAGACGGTATGTAGTTGCTGCAGCATATATAAGATATATATATATATTAATTAATTAATTATCTTCTGATGCAGGATTTATGATCTTTAATTAAGGTTGTCTATTGTTTATACCACTGGAACAATTGTACAGATCTCCTGGTTGGCCGTTAATTGTGAAAGCATCTGAAACGTTTGGGTCGCCACCAGTTGCTAGGGCTTCATCAATTATGGCCATCACATCTCCCTTATACCATTCCCCTGTTGATGATCAGTTTAAATGTTTAAATGCTAAGCAAATTGGAGAAACATTCGGTGAAATGTTTAAATGCATACCAAGAATAATTGTCTCTTCAGCATAAGGCTTAGGAAATGGATAAGTGGTCTTAGGAGCTGGAGAAATAATAATGGCACCATGGACTGTGGCGCGTGTCCAATCACTATGGGCATGCCACCAAAGAGTTCCTTCTTCTGTGGAAAAAATGATCTCTTGAGTGAAGCTTGACTTGGGTGGAATGGGGCACTGTGTGATGTTTTCAGGTCCATCTGACCATGGATTCCTTGGTTGCCTCACCCCATGCCTGTGATTACCCAAGTTTACCTTTAGATTTTAGAAGCTTTTGTTTCATATCATCATGTTCTTGTTAATAAGCAATGCTACAAATAGCCATTAACGGTGGTGGTTCAACGGCCAAAGAAAATTTTGAAATGGTCATGGCATGTATTAAGGCATGTGTTCGAATTTTCGCAATGGAGAATCTCCACATATGTTTTTTAAGTGTTAAACGCATTTTTAAACTCTTTAAACGTAATCTCAAATAGGCCCTAAGAGTATGTTTGGGATTGTGTTTGTGAAATAAAGCTTTTAAGTCAAAAAACACTTTTTGGCAAAAGCTTCATTTTTAAGCTTTTGCCAAAAGTGTGTTTTGGCCATTTTTAGGCTTTTTGGATAAAAGCGCTTTTAATTTTTTTATCAAACGAGCATTTTTTTCTTCAAACTGACTTTTTGAGTGTTAAAAGCATTTTTAGGCCTCTCAAACACCCCCTAAGTCTTATTTGTAACAAAGATAATTACAATATTAATTAAATAATTAAATTTATTATTTTCTGTTGAAGTTCACTATTTTTTGTCGTCATACTTTAGACTAGTTGGTAATGCATGTAATAGTGTGTCCCATGTTTCAGCACTTTTATTTTCCCTCCTCTCCAACAACCATCAAAGCAAGTAGTTTTCATCATAATTAACCTGCAAGTATATTCTAGTCTAAGGTTACGGTGGAGTACTATTCTATTAGAAAAAATAATTTTTTTTTTAAAAAAAGTGGAACAGAATAATTTTGGTGTTAGAGTATATGATAAGGATTTAGCATTTGGAATAACCATTTTCATTGTCTACAAGAATGATTATTCTAAAACTATTTCATTTCATATTTTTTTTCATCTTTAATAAAAATTTATTCATTTTTCTAATGTAATAATTATTCAGTGTACCAAACACATGCAAGAAGAAAGAGACACTATAAGAAAACTATCAATTTCTGGCGTGGTTACAGTACACGAATTTTTGCCACGTCACTAATTACTGACGTGGTATAAAATGCCACGTCAGTAAATATTTTTCTGACGTGGCAAAGTTGGCAGGTCAATAATTAATGACCTGCCAATATCCACACGTCAATAAATTCTGACATGGTAGTTTAACACGTCAGTAATTACTGACGTGTTTAACTGCCACGTCAATAATTTCTGACGTGGTAGTTTAACACGTCAGTAATTATTGACGTGTAAAATTGGCACGTCAGAAATTTGTTGACGTTGCAATTTCACATGTCAATAAAAATTTTTACAAGCCAAAATTTCCTAACTCGGCAATTTCACAGGTCAGGATTTCTTGACGTGTGAAATTACCACGTTAGCAAATTATTAACTTGCCCGTTTCACACGTCAATATTTTATGACGTGTGAAATTTCACAGGTCCATAAATAATGAGAGGTGAATAATTTTATTTAATAATTAATTAAATTTTATACAAACAATATAGTAATTCATAATTTATGAATTTAAGTTAAATTTTGTGCAAACTAATTAATTAATTAATTAGGTATATACATACCAATTGGATTTGGCATGCAGTATATATATATATATAATAAAATTATTATATAATGTGCACCGGATTATCGATCCTTGGGTTTTTTTTTTTTTCTCTAATTAATTATTGTTCTCATTAGAATTAAATATATTGCATGTGCATGCTTTAAGCTATATAATTAATAAAGTTAAGTTAATTATATAATGATCATGATGCATGCATGCAATATGCTTCCCTCCATTAATTAATTCTATTTAAAATAACTAATTATATAATTATTAAGTATATATATATATATATATATATATATATATATATATATATAGACCTAGCTAGCTAGAGATCCTTTTGAAAATAACTATGGACTTGAAGAAATAATCATAAACATATATGACATATTTAATCAATCACTTCGTTCTGCAAATTAATTTAGTATATTCATCACTGATCATCACTATATGAGAATAGTTAAAAGATGGTTGGAAAATTGATATTTAATTTATCAATTCTTTCTTTTTAAATTATTTTAATTTTACTTTGAATGTCATTCTCCTACATTAAAGTAGTCTAATTGCTAGCTAAGCACAGCCTACACGATAAGAGAGGCATGCACTTATCTTATCAGTCAATGTCCTAAACATCTATTGGCGATGCCATGCCATCTTATGAATTTGATAATATAAATACATTAGAAAATCATACAATTTTATGAACCTTGAGTAATCGCATGCCAGGCAATTTCCTAACTATATTATGATAGTTTTATTTAAGGGAAAATGTATTCTAAGTCCTTAGGTCAATGCGCCAAAATTAAAAACTCCCTAGGTGTTTTTCTTTACTTTCAGAAATTAACTCCCTGTGTCAATCGAAACTACAATAAACTCTTTACCGTCAAAATTTTTTAACAGCCGTTAGGGTCACTCAAAACTCCATATATTACCTGATTAAAATATTAATTTTTTTATTAATTTAAAAAAAAAAAATAAAATAAATTTGAAGGGTGGCCGGTAGCCAATACATGGGATGCTTCAGGCCACCAGGTGGTTTGGGGTGGCTCGCTGACCACCCGCTTTCACACCGTGGGGTGGTAGCGGAAACCACCAGTGGAGGAGGCCACTGAGCCCGATAAGGGTGGTGAGCCATCCCCATGGGTGAAAAGGGAGTGGCGAGCCACCCCGTAGAGGGGACGAGTGGCTACAGGGGTGGCTGGCCACTGCAGCCTGCTAATTTTATTTATTTATTTTTTAATTTTTAGATTTAAGTTTTGAAATTAAATTAATAAAAAAAATTAATATTTTAATCAGGTAAAACTGAGAGTTTTGAGTGACCCTAACGACTGTTAAAAAATTTTGACGGTAGGAAGTTTATTGTAGTTTCGATTGACCCAGGGAGTTAATTTCCGGGAAAAAACACCTAGAGAGTTTTTAATTTTGGCGCGTTGACCTAGGGACTTTAGATATATTTACCCTTTATTTAAAAGACAATTCAAATATTAATAAAATTTGGTTTATCATACTAAATTATTCAAAGTTATATCAACCTTTTGCGTGTTAGAACCCCACAAACTAGTTAAGTATCCACAATTAATTAAATCAAAAGAATTAGATTTCTTGATTTTCTCTATGCCTCTACTTTTCTTAATATATTTCTTTTCTTAGTATATATATATATATATATACACACACGTACATATTACATTATAAAATATCAAAAAATTAAATTTAGTTATAACAAAATTTAATTTATTTATTTTAATGTAATGTATTATATTTAATTATTTATATATTTAAAGTAAATATTTAAAAATATTAATTTTTTTAAAAAAAATTTATTGACGTGCCATAAAATTTTACTGACGTGCCACATTTGGCATGTCAGATCCTGACATGCCACATTTGACACGTCAGGATCCCCCTCGAGCCAACTGCGTGCGCACATCCCATTTTCCCCCTGCAACGCCATGCCTCATTAATATTTGAGGCGCATGACTTGTTGTTGTTGTTGTTGTTGTTTTTTTTTCTTTTTTTCCTTCCCCCCTCTTCACGGAGACTACCCCGCCAGCTCCTCCTTCTTTTCTTTTTTCACCTTTTTTTCTTCAGCTTTCTTTCTCCTTTCTTCCGCCATAGCTGAAGCTCAATCAAGCTTATTTATTTATTTTTTTTCTTCTCCACCCGCCGGCCCGTATACTCTCTCTCAAGCTTAGTAGCTTTCTCTCTCACGAAGTCTCCTCCACAAACTCGCCAGCCGTACGTCCTTCTGTGTGTGTGTGTGTGTGATATATTATATATTAATTGATTTTTTGTGTTAATTATTTAAATTTTTGCTTTGTTTGAGGCAGTTAATTATTGTTAATTTGTTAATTAATTAGGTGATTCGTGCTATATGTTATGATTGTTATTTGGTATGTGGTATATATGAACAACCATGTGGTTTTGATTGTTATATTTTGATTGGTATATATGAATTCACTTAGATTTATTTATTTTATTTGTTTAGTGATATATAATAATAAATGTATTTAAATTTGGACTTGTATATTGTTTAGGTTTCGCCTTATTAAATTTTATAAATGCTATACGACCAAAAATTTTGACAAAAGAAAAAAAAAAAAAGACTACGTACCCTAGCTAGATTTATTTTATTTAACTAGGGTCCCCATTATCTAACAAATGCATATGAATATTTGGGAAAAAAAAGAAAAGAAAATGTGTGTGAAAAAAAAAAACAAAAACAAATTTTTTTACAAAAAAGCGTGAAGTAAACCCTAAACTGATGCAGCGATGGATAATAATGAGCAAGCAAACAGTAAGTAGAAGGGATAAATATTTCTAAGATTGTGAGGCTATCACAAGAATCAAATAAACTTTCTCAAATCAATAGATGCTATCTATGAATTTAAGGAAAAGTAATGAAGAAACTCAACTATGAGTATTCTTATCGAGAAAACCAAATAATAATCATAAACTGAGTTTGCTAGAGGCCATAAGCATGTATTTATAGCCCCCAATACTTCTAATACTACTAAAACACAGAATAGAAACTTTCAAAACCCTAATCCCAGCAAAACAAGGAAAGAAAGTTGGTTAAAGTGAAATAACAGTAGAAAAATAACATAGGAGACCCCGAGTGCGCTCAATCGCAGGTATAGTGCGATCGATTGCACTACCAGGGACTTGTGCGCTCGATCTTGCACTTGTTTGCAGGTTCGGTCGCAGTTCCAACGACTTATGCGCTCGATCGTAGAAGCACGGGGGTATCGGTCGCAGTTCCAAGGACTTCCTTCTCCAAAACAGGGGAACTGCGCTCGATCGCAGTTCCAGGGACTACCTCTTTTGTTGTGCGAGTCTGGGATCGTGTCACCATTTTTCGGAGCGTCTTCACACATTTATCAATTCCCGTTTTCTTCATGAAATCCCAAACATTTCGATCTACATCATCCTCCCCAGGTTGGAGAGAATTCGCCATTGAATTCGCATCCTTATCCGAAGAATCTTCTGTGAATGGGACAAGGTGTTTGACATTGAAGACATCAGACGTCTTAATATAGCTAGGCAACTTCAATCGATAAGCATTCGAATTGATCTTCTCTATAATGGCATGCATCCATGGCCACCACATCACACCATGTTTCATCTTTATACTTATTCCCAATCGAAAAATTCACAAGGCAACGTTTGGATACTATTACCTCGTTTCCTTTCTTAAGCCACTCCAAGCGATACGGTGTAGGGTGTTTCTCCGTCCCAATGCCCAATTTTCGGACCGCTTCCTCCGCTACTACATTCTCACAACTGCCTTCGTCAGTGACAAGCTTGCACCATTTGCCCCCAATTGTGCATGTTGTCTGAAACAAATTATGGCGCTGGCCATCGTCAAACTCCGCCTTCCGGGGTGTAAAACACACCCTCCTAAGCTTAATAGAGGGCTGTCATCTCTGGTAACAAATTCTTCATCCACCCCACCATAGTCGTCGAAGACCGCTTATTGCTCATCCTCCTCTCCTTGTTCTTCGAAGGAGTCTCCCGAGTCGATGAGTAGTCCCTTACCATACCTTTCCCCTTTGCGGCAATCCACCATCCGGTGGCCCGGTTCTCCACACTTAAAACATTTAGGCCCATTGGATGTTGAAGCTCGGGTTGGTGGTCCAGTGGTGGTTGGGGTACGGCCTTGACTTGGAGTTGGAGTGGTGCTGCGTGCAGTGAATGGCCCATTTGACCGGTTTGTGCTGCCCCCGGTTCGTCTACCGAATCCTCCAAAAGGCCCTCTAGAAGCCATCCTTTCTAGCAATAGTGCCCGTTGATGGGCCTCAGACACGTTAAAGGGATCAAAGAGGTTTAGGGAATCCTGAATTTGTTGGCACAAACCTCTAATGAATCGTAACACGAGTTGGTCGTTAGTTTCGGCTAGATCCATGCGAGTGAGGTACTTGTAGAATTCTTCCGTATATTCATCCACAAACTTCGAACCTTGGCTCAAATGTTGCAGCTTTTGATACATGGTTCGGGTATAATTGTAGGGTAAAAAGGCTGGTCGCATATACTTCAACAGTTTCTCCCACTTGTTGATTTTCTTCTTGCCCTACCTCTCTCTTGATTGCTTCAATTGCTGCAACCATGCCGCTGCTCTCCCTCGGAACTTGGTTGCGACCAAAGAAACTTGTCGATCCTCGGGTACCCCCTTGAAATCAAGAATCTCTCCAATTGCCGCTACCAAATCCAAAAATTCTTCGGGTTGAAGACCCTCATGGAATTCTAGAATATCGAGTTTGAAACCGCTCTCCCATCGATTGGCATGGGCTTGTACATGGGGTTGATGGCCATGTACTCGGTGCCCTTCAAAAGGGTTCCCAGCTTCTTTCTCCGTACCTTGTTCGTCTTCCTCATCCGAGCCGGGCGGTGAGGGTTGATGATGACGCTCACGGTAGAACTCCGGGTTGGCCAATCGAGTATTGGCGGCTGCAAGTTGCGCCCTCAATTCTACGATTGTGTCCTCCATAAGTTGCCATTGTGCAGCCGCTTGTTCTCCACGAACTGAGTCCTCACGTTCATACACGTTCTCCAAATTTACATAGCGGTTACCCCTTCCTCTTGTATTCGGCGCCATGGAAAGAAACTTGTGCTCTGATACCAACTGATGCAACGATGGATAGTAATGAACTAAAAGACAGTAAGTAGAAGGGATAAATATTTCTAAGATTGTGAGGCTATCACAAGAATCAAAGAAGCCTTCTCAAATCAATCGGTACTATCTATGAATTTAAAGAAAAGTAATGAAGAAACTCAACTATGAGTATTCTTATTGAGAAAGCCAAATAATAATAATAAACTGAGTTTGCTAGAGGCTATATAGCCCCCAATACTTCTAATACTACTAAAACATGGAATAGGGATTTTCAAAACCCTAATCCCAGCAAAATAAGGAAAGAAAGTCGTTTAAAGCGAAATAACAGCGAAAAAATAACATAGGAGACCCCGAGTGCGCTCGATCGCAGGTATAATGCGATCGAGCGCACTAACAGCAAAATAACAACGAAATAACAGCAAAATAAGGTATAGTGCGATCGATTGCACTACCAAGGACTTGTGCGCTCGATCTTGCGTTTGTTCGCAAGTTCGGTCGCAGTTCCAAGGACTTGTGCGCTCGATCATGCGCTTGATCGCAGAAGCAGGGGGGTATCGGTCGCAATTCCTGGGACTTCCTTCTCCAAAACAGGGGAATTGCGCTCGATCGCAGTCAAGGTGCGATCGATCGCAGTTCTAGGGACTACCTCTTTTGCTGCCCGAGTCTAGGATCGTGTCACCATCTTCCGGGGCGTCTTCACACATTTATCCATTCCCGTTTTCTTCATGAAATCCCAAACACTTCGATCTACATCATCACTAAAAAGATACGAAAACAACTAGCCTAGATAGATGATAATTATTGATGGTTCTCATTTGGAATAGTTGTTATTTTGTTTAAGTTTAGGAAATTTTCATGAGTAAAAAATAAATAACCAACAACCTTAGCTAGTAATTAAGTCTGCATTTAAATTTAATTAAATATGTATGTGTTTATTTATTACTTTTACGTCGCGTATATTTGTCTCTAATGTCCGTAGACAACAATTCGGTTCGTAATGTATTTTGTAGGGAGATATGAGTTGCAGGGGGAAGAGAAAAGCACAGAGGCAACCCACCGTGCGGTTGACATCAGGCGCCTAAGCGTCGGGCTCATCTCCCCTGGCTGATAGGGAGCCAGAATGGTATCGACCAGTACTTCCACATAGTAATGTCATTTTGGTTAGTATATATGTTAAAGTTGTTAGGATCCTGATAAGAAGAGTACGTATTGGTTGCTGATTGTTTATTTTATCATTTCCAGGTAATGCGGAGAGGTCGTACAATGAAGAAGTTATTGACCTGGAATGAGCATTGTCTGTCAGTTTCTAGTTGGTAAACTTATAAATATTTTGTTCTTGTTTTGTTGATGTTTAACGTTACATGTAATTATGTCTAGATTCGGGGTAACAGATATAGTATAGTTTGGTTGTTTGTGATTTTTGTACAAATTGCATGTTTGTGATACATGATGGAACTTGCATGTTTGTGATTAATGTGGAGGTTCATTTCATGAATAGTAAGTATTTTTTATGGATGATTAATGAAAAATTCGTTTAGGGTTTAATGTGGTAGTTCGCTCCATCAAGTATATTTTTTATGGATGATTAACATCGTTTCATGAATATATAGTTCGTTAAATGTATATTAGGTCAACTCCGAAATTCTGCAATAAAAAATAAATTCAAATTGGCCTTTTAAAAAATGAAACAAAAAAATGAAACAGTAAATTGAACCCTAAACGAATGAAACAAAAAAATGAAAAAAAAAAAACAAAAAAAAACAAAAACAAAAAAAACCCTGATGACTAAATTTTCTGACGTGGTAAAAGTGCCACGTCAGTAAATTAAAGTACCACATCATAAAATTTTCTGACGTGGCACTTTTACCACGTCAGAAAATTTACTGACGTGGTACTTTTACCAGGTCAGTAAATTTATTGACGTGGTAAAGAATACCACGTCAATAAATTTATTGACATGGCATTGTTTGCCACGTCAATAAATTTTATTGACGTGGCAAACAGTAGCACGTCGGTAAATTTTGATGTGCTAAACTGTGAAACTTCAGTAAAAAAAATTTACTGACCCCTACGTTTCTAACCTTCAACACACGTCAGAAAAATTTTCTGAATTGTCAAACATCATGACACGTCAAAAAACGCTAGTAAAAAAAAAATCATTTTTTTGTAGTGAGATAGAGATTACCAGTGGATAGTGACGCCATATTTCCCTTGATTATGTACAGTAACAAAAGCAGTATCCCCTTTGTTAACTCGAATGGTTGGCCCCGGAAAAGTGCCATTCACAGTTAAAATGCTCTTCGTGCTGCACAGCTTGGTGAACTCTGCCTCCTTCAGCTGCCATCACAAACCCGCATGCAAGAAGAAAAGCAAGAACAAAAGTTGATGCATATATATATAAACTTAATTGTTCGGTGATGCTTAATTACTAGACATGACCGAGGATTTCAATATGACTAAAAATAAGAGATAGTTTTCATGTATAATGGAGAGAATTAAGGAACTTACAACGAAGTCATAGTGAAGGACTTTTGCTTGGGCAATGCAACGAAACGAAGCATTGAGAAGTAATATTAGTGCTAGAAACCTTAAGATCTCCATTTTCTCTGTCGAACTAAGAGAGATGCATGTGCCTTTATTTTATCATCTTCTTCTTGGGTTTGACTAGTATTTATAGTGTTCATTACTAGTGTACGAACAAGTTGATTTTTCCAGGAACCCCATTAACTCAATCATGTCCAAATTTTAAACATGTATTACATAAAAATAATCATAAAAATAATGCTCCAAAATATGCGTCCATGAGAACGTGCAATATGGGTATATAGTTTTTTTAAAAATGTTAAAGGTCAATAAGTTCTTTATATTTTATGCATATTCTCTTATAATTAACCATTGAATTTGTAAGGTCTACTATTGACTTTTGTAGAATCTACATAAGTTTACAAATCTAATTTATCGGGTCTACACTAGCATTTCTCTTCTTTTCTTTTTTTTCTTTTTTTTTTTTTCATTTTAAATATAGGTATATTGCTTGTGTGCTTTGTCATCTCCCAATCAATATGAAGACATGATTGCTAGCTAGTGGTGGAGGAAGGAATCGAGGGGTTATGGGGGACCCATGGACCATATCTTCCCCAAAAATTTAAAAAACTTCCTTTAAGTCCTCTTCTGAAAATATACTATTTGGTCCTTGCAAATTTCTTTTTTAAAAAGAAGGATTCCCTCTAAAAATATAAATAGCTCTTTTAATCATCTTAGAAAAACTGAAAAATTTTATATAACCCAAAATTTCTCATCTTTTGGGTTATGTATAACCCTAAGAGAAATGCTAAATTTTTCAAAAAAACAAATAAAAAAAAATCAAAATTTGGTTCTCAAGTAATCTCTCCCCGTCTCATATAATTTCTAGTTTTAGTAAATAAAGATATATGGAAATGCCGAAAATGATGGTGACACATTATTGGGAATCAATTTTTTCTTTTTTTTTTTGAAAACCCTAGCATTTCTCATAATCCAAAAGATTTCTCATCCCACTATGTGACTTTCCTGTTCTCATCTCTTCTCTATCTCTCCAATGTTTTCTCTTTTCTCATTTAGGTTACAATTTTATATTTTCCTTTATTCTATTTCTTTATAAGATGTATTTCCTTCTATAATTAATTTAGGTTTACTTATTCATCACTAATAATTTCTTTAGAGCATTGTAATATAGTTTACACATACTTTAATATCTCCTATTATTATGTTATATGAGATCATGTGTGTTCAATTTTCAACTGCTTTTTAAACGTTAGATTTTAAAATATATGTAACCGTTATTTCAATTTTTTTTAAAAAAAAAACTGCTTCTAAGATGATATGGAATTTTATATATATATATATATATATATATATATATATTCCCAGCAGTTTTATTATTTTACAGATAATTTATTTTCTCTCTCTTCCTCTCACCATTATTAATGGCTGTTACAAAATATTTCTGATTCTGGATAGTGTTCAGAGTTTGCAATCTGCACACTACATCGGGCAGTATTGTATCCTGAGGATAAAAGATTGCTCTAATTCCCTTTTGCAAAACTTCTAATACAAGTGGGAGGCAATATTTATCTAAGAGATAGAGTCACAATCGACTTACTGTCCAAATTTCATTTACTTCCCATTTTGTTTGTATTCTATATTTATTTTTTTCCTGCAATTCCCACATCTTTATTTCTAACATCATATATAGTCATAAATATCGTCATGGTATCCTAATTGGTGATTCGTCATCCTCTCAGCCTTTCTCTTTCTAAATTGATTTTTGGTCTCGTTGAAACAAAGCTGAGGATAGGAGTATTGGGGGAGTGAACATAGCACCACGCCACCACCTTAATATCAGTGGAGTTATTGGGCCAATGCTTAGTGATTGTATAATTAGCAATCGTGCTAGTGCTATTATTACTTCATGAAGATAGTAGGGCTTTTTAATTAATAGTTTAACCCCACTAATGTACCCTAGAAGCTACAGCCATTGGGCAAATACTTCGATCGATGTATAATGTTATCACTACAATAGTTGTACGTTTCAATTCCTAATTTCCATTTCCTAAGAACAAATGATGTCCACTATGTAAAAAATAAAGAGACTAGCTAGTGTTCTAAATACAATGAATAGAATAAAAGAAATGAGAGAGCCCACTTCTGATAACTAGTTGCATATGATTCTCAAGAAGTAATTATTCGATTTTAAACCTGGGAATTGAAGGAAATTAAACAGAAATCAGGAGATAATTTAAGAATCCAGGGAAGAGAAGTGTCTCATTTGCGACTTTGTATAAGTGAAGTTTGGATGTGGGACACAAGAGAAAGTGGATGTTACATGGATTCCAATCCCACGGAAAATTTGGGCACTTCTTAATGACTTGGGAGTAGTCAATTCAGTTTTTCTTTTTCATTTACTATAATTTGAGGCTTAATAGATATTTTCAGTTATGGAGTAATAATTTTATTTAGTAGACTGTTATACGACTGCTATATATACAATTAAGATGACACAAAATTCACCTTTTTTTTAAAACAAGTATTGATAATCGAAAGGCTAATTTTTCATATCATCAAAGTTATTTAGTAGCCAACTAAATAGAATTATTTGTGTACATATCATGCTTTGATCGATGAGCTAGTTTGCCTTTCATATATCATGCTAATCATTATCTAAGCTCAACTTCCACGTTAGCTTAAATTATTGAATGACTGTGATAAATCATTATTTATCTTTAAAATTTAAGTGAATAGAAAATGATTGATTTAATTATTTAAACAATATTCTAATACTCTCCCTCACTTATAAACTCAAGCTCAATCATTTTTTTCCATTACGTATGAACTCAAATTCTCCCTTAATAA
The DNA here is from genome assembly GCF_901000735.1 of Corylus avellana. Classification (NCBI taxonomy): domain Eukaryota; kingdom Viridiplantae; phylum Streptophyta; class Magnoliopsida; order Fagales; family Betulaceae; genus Corylus; species Corylus avellana. The sequence goes on from NC_081546.1 coordinate 4,748,726, forward strand.
GTGTATGAGAAGTGATAATTCAGACAATATTTGAACTTAAAACCTTTGCTCTCACACCATGTTAAATCACAACTTATTCAAAAAATTTAAACTAACAGTAAATAGTTTATTTAATCATTTAATTAATATTTTTTACAAATTAAATACCATATGTGGTTTACAACTTTATTAAAATAGAAATAATACGGTTTCTCCTGGTGTTTCCCTATTTTTACGTGGATATTGTTTTCTAAAAAACCAAAGAATAACTTACTCCACCGGTCCCTAAAAAAAAGGTAATAATATCTTAAGACCAAGATAACACCAAAAAGAACCGCAGCATTTCTCTTATCAAAACTTACCTTATTGTTTTAGAAGGAAAATTTTATTACTTCAATATTGCACCTTTATCAACTTATTATTTTTAATTGTCCATCTTTCATCGAAAAAGATAATGGATATTTGTCGTGTGTAAACCACACCACTTCATACTTAACAACTCTGCATATATGTATTTAATATATTTTAAGTTACAATTATGAATATATATTAAAGATTTTTTTAAAATAAAAAAATAAAAAAAGCTTGTCTTTTTTCCCATGATGTCTAGCCATTGAGACCCACCCGGCTACCCCTCATGGGGGATGGGTATCAATGTTTTTAATTAAGATATATTCAATTAGTATGTTAAAATCATGTATAATTGGTTAGGAGGATATGACAAGATGGTATGGTGTACAAATGACACAATCTTATAGGGAATGGCATGGCTATTTGTCTAATTAATTGATGACATTATATATCCTCATGTTTTTGGATGAAATTAAGACCGTAGAAGTAGTAATTAAGTTGATAAAGCTGCAATAATACCCAGGTAAATTTTTTATAAAGCTACAAATTTTTTTTTGGGAAAAATATAAAAAAGCCCCCCAAACTACCAGCCGTTTTCGATTTAGCCCCCTGATGTTCCAAAAGTCATAAAGTAGCCCCCAAACTACCAAACTTTTGTATTTTAGCCACTCTGTTAGTCAAAACCGTTAGTCTGGACGGAAACCATGAAACGACGCCGTTTTATTAAGGTTAAGTTACAAAAATGCGCGCCCTTGTTAGAGATCCAAAGCTTTCTTCTCCCTTTCTTCTTCATCGTCGGAAATCATCACTGGGTTAAAATCATCGCCGGAAACCTTTCTTCTACCTTGTCCACTCTGATTAAAATCATCGCTCATCATTCCTTTATTCTTCATTGCTGTAAACTCCTTAGCTACCGCTGGTGACCCAGGCGGGTTTAGCCAGACCCAACCGTGGGTCACCAGGTGCCCCGCCTGGGTCAATGACCCATGGCTGTGTCTGGCCAGACCCGCCTGGGTCACTGCCGTTTGCTCCTATATAAAATCTGTTAAAGGGTCATTGTCTTCCACGAAAAAACTAAAATTTTCTTAAATGGTTTTGCTCTGTATTTCCTCTGCTCTCTATGTTTTCCGTCGAAATTCTTTGCTCATGGCACCCCTAACGACCTTGTTGATTCAATCTAGCATCCGGGGAGGGGAGATATTGGAATATAAGTTGATGGGTTGTTTTGGTTTGGCTTTTTGTAATGGTCGAACATATAGTTGATTCCTGCCTTCCTGGCCTTTTGCTTAAATTTTGAAATACCCATTGAACTACAAGTATCATTTTTGTCTAATAAAATTGGTCAAATACCAAGATTTTCTCATTCAATGATCAGTACATGCGGTTCTGAATGACCGATATAATTTCATCATAAACCCAAAAATGAAGAGAGAAACTCAAAAGGTTTCTAGAAACCCAAAAATGAAGAGAGAAACCAGAAGGTGAAACCGTGAAAAGAAGAGAGAGACTTGCTTTGATTTCTTTTCTCATAAGCAAAAACACAAGCTTGCAGGTGAAAAACCAGAAATGGAGAGCAAATCAAAAGACGAAAGTGGAGAGAGACTCGTTTGATTTCTTTCTTCTGCATTGATTTTTCTGCGAGCAATTAATAAATATCATGTTTGTCATTTTGTCGGTGGTTCTCCTCTCCGGCAATCCCAATTCAAGCTCAATGAGCTTATAGCAAAACGACGCCATTTAACTTATTGTTTTTAAAAAAAAAAAGATTCATACAAGGGCATTGTAGTAACTTACCCGTAACCAAACGACGTCGTTTTGTAGTTTCCATCCAAACTGACGGTTTTGATTAACGGAGTGGCCAAAATGCAAAAGTTTGGTAGTTTGGAGGGCTACTTTATGACTTTTGGAACATCATGGGGCTAAATCGAAAACGACTGGAAGTTTGGGGGGCTTTTTTATATTTTTCCCTTTTTTTTTTTTATAATTTTGTTTTATTAATGAATTCTTATTTATCCAAAAAAAAAAAAAATCTTCAAAATTGATATTAATTATTGTCAAATCATTTTCCCTTTTTGGAGATAAATTTACGGTTGACCTTGCTCAAAAGAAATTTTCAATTATCAGTATTTTTTACCCACACGAAACACTAACAAAATAAGAAAAAAATTTCACACAAAAGTATTTGATGCCGAAACAAACCATCCTGCTTGAACATGGATATAAGTATTAAATCTCAACTTGAATAGATATTTAAAAATAATAATAATGGTTGGTATAATATAATTATATTAAAATGACGTGACAGAATTTTAAATTAAGATGACGTGACTGAATTTTATATAAAAATAAATAAATAAATCACCGTGGAGTTTATCACCCCCAGCAAATAAATATCAAGATATCTGAGTCGAGGCTTAACAAAAGATGATGCGGGTTGGTCGTTTTAATGTTAATTATAATGGAAATTAGTTAATAAGTGACGCTTTGAATCGGTGTTCCACACGAAACCTACTAGTCGTTTTAGTGATTGAATGATTTATTTAAAAACGATTCTGGAACCGCCGATTTAAACCAAAAAAAAAAAAAAAAATTGACCTACTTAATTGGAGGACCTCTTAATCACGTAAAGTGATTTTGCATTTAATTTTTTTAATTATCCTCTAACAGAAACATTAAAAGACGAAAATATATCTTAAAAGTTTGTACCTCGTAGCTCGACTTTAGCTAACCACGCCAAAATCATCATAACAACATGTTTGTGGGTTTCATTATCAACACTAAAGGGCACTTTAAGCCCCCCACTAACGTACGTGCAGTAGAGCCATTTACCAAGCACTTGGATAATGTTATCACTATCATATATATATATATATATATGGAGACTAGTATTCTAATTATAATCACAGAGTAAACGAATGGAGAGCCCACTTCTTAAAACAAGTTACACATGATATTAATCTGAATTAATCATATTTACACAAATTAATCAAATTAATCAATTCCAAGATCCCAAAATAAAATTAATCAAATTGTTTTTTTAGTCTGTATAGGGTCCTTTTTTTAACCTTATTATATATGATGGCCCCTTTAAAAAGAAAATTCTAAGGTAGTCCGGCTCTTTTAGGGAAAATGATCTTCTCCATTTCAAATCCCTTTCATTTTTTTTTTATTTAGTGCATTTTGAAGGGTAGTACATTTCCTTCAAAATGCACTAATTAAATTGAGGAAATAGAGGGGATTTGAAATAGAGAAGATCTTTTTAACTCTAAATCCCTCTTTTAGAGTTAAGTTCATTAATAGTTTTGTCTCTTGACACAACGACCTCTCATTAACATTTGTGGTTTGATTGTTTTGGGTTAGTGAGTTCGGCTCCTTTTTGTTTGACTCGGTTCGGTCAGCCAATAAGACTTATTGAAAATGGGCATGTTTGGGTCAATTAAATGGGCTGAAGTTGTTGAAAATAATTTTGATGGTGCAAAATATTCTTGTTGATGCTAAACCATATTAATCCGAATAATAATAATAAAATAAATATAATGCAATATAATAAAATTAGAGTGATGAAAGATCTTTGAATGATATATAATCATGCAAGAGCTTTATTCTTGAAGGTTGGTTTGTGTCTTCCGAAGTATATATATAACTCGATGTGTTCGAATCTCTTAACATGCAACATCGTAGAATTAGACCGAAATATCTACCTTCATTAAATACTCACTTTCAAAAATAAAAGCTAATTTCTTTTGTTAAAATAATCTTATAATCTTTTCCGAGCAATATATATAATGAAAATAATAGAAGTATATAAAAACTTGTTTTATGTTTCTTTTCTTTCTTTCTTTTTTTTGGGCATAAATTGTATATGTTTCAAGTGCTCGTCGTGTGTCTTATATATACATGAAAGTTGGCTTAGCGCGCGGGAAGATTAATAGAATCTACTATAATATCCTGAGGCATTGAAAGTAGTTAATGTAGTTTATGACCAAATTAACGGTAATGACCGATGGTAGAATCGTAAAACTTGTTAATATATATTTTTTTATGCTTCATAAAAACTCTTAAACATATTATCAACGAGTAACATGTTTTAAAGACCTCTAAAAAGAAATAATGTTTGTAACAATACAACAGAAGTGGCCCGCTTCTTGGAGGCTTATTCTTTGGGACACCAATATATATAATTGATGGAATAATTCTTCAAGGACAAAATAGAAAAGATAAAATCCTGAATCTGACTTGGCCAAAACGTGTCTTCTAGCTCAAACCATTGGCTAGGAGGATGTAGGTTTCAAACAGATAAGGATTTTTAGAGTTTGGCGGAAATTAATTCACAGATAACTCCCTGATTGAAGTGAAACCAATGATTCAAAAAATACCACGTCACCAAAAAAAAAAAAAAATCAAATCAAAGACAGCGTACAAACATCTACATATATATAATATATCTTGTATATCACTGATTATAATTAAATACAAAATGAACCGGCTAGCTAGGCGGCTACATTTGTATTATTCAACGTCCATTAAAATCATGTGCTAAAGTCCCACCCGACAGTCTTATAGGGGATGACATATCACACTTGAAGATTTTATGGAAAGAGTGGTTTAAGTTTTCTTATATTATGGGTTAGTGGTAAGATAAAAACAAGGTAATTAATTTTATTCTAGCTTCTACTAATTTGGGTGGTAGCCCAAGATTAGACAGTTAAAATTGTAAAGTTAGGCCCTAATTACAAGTTTAAAGCCCATTTGTTCGTCTCATGTCCCATCCCATGGTGTTTCCCATTACCATTGACTTTTTTTTTTTTCTTTTTTAATTGCCATTATTAGCCTTGACTTTGGCTCTGTTTACTTCGACATAAAATAGTTTTCAAAAAATGATTTATGTATTTTACGGTATTTACTACGACGTAAAATAGTGGTCAACGAAAAATATTTTTCTTTTAACGGAAAATTCTTCTTTAATTTGCGTAAACCATTTTTCAATTTTGAGCATCTCATTCTTAAATCGACGAACCCTATAAAGATCCGCCCAGGACCTCGCCAGGACTTGCCCGTGACCCGCCTGAGACTTGACCGGGACTTGCCCAGGACCCACTCAGGACCTCGCCATGACTTGACCAGACCTGAAACAGGACCCTCCCAAACCTACTCAGGACCCACCCAAGACTTGACTGGGGCCTATTCAAGACTTGACCGGGACCCGCCTGAGATTTGACCGGGAGTTGCCTGGGACTTGACCGAGATTCGCCCGGGACTTGCCCGAGACCCCGCTGGGACTTGACCGAGACCCACCTAGGACTTGATAGGGACCCACTTGGGATCTGCCCGGGACCCCGTCGGGACTTAACCGGGACTCGCCCAGGACCAGCTCGAGACTTATCGGAAAAAATTTTCAACAGAAAAAATTTTCCTTGAGAATGATTTCTTAAAAAACATTTTCTGGTATTTGGCATGTACGGAAAATTAGGTGGGTCCCGGTCGTCGGAAAACATTTTTTGCAGAAAACATTTTTTGGTATTTTGTGTGTACGCAAAATCATATTAAACACTAAATTATGAAAATGTCTCAATCGGGTCTTGGGCGGGTCCTACCAGGGTCTCGGGCTAATCCCGACGAGGTCCTGATAGGGTCTAGGTGCTGGGCGGGTCCCGATGAGTCACAGTGGGGCCCTTGCGGGACTCAGTTTGGACACCTCTAAGACTTGGTCAGCGCATTTTCGGAATTTAGAGTTTAATATGATTTAATGAATATATATATATAATTTTGAATTTCTGTGCGCGCAGTAAAGCGCAGTAAACACCGTAAAATGTTTTTGGCAGAAAACATTTTTAGGGAAAATGACTTCCTTGAAAATATTTTCTAACGAAAACCATTTTAGGTCGAAGTAAATAGAGCCAAACAAATAGAAAAGAGACACAACAAAGGTATCAATCTCCCCATCTTAGAATTAAAAAGGTAAACATTTTTAATTTTTTCTCTCTAGGATGTGCGATGCTAGAGGAGAAGAACTTGTTTTCCAAGTCTGCTAAGACTGTGGAAGATCGTTAAGATTTGTCAGAGAGGATATTACTAAGCTTTGGGAGACTTTTAACCTTATGGAGGAGGAGAGTACAATTGTTGCGGTGCGGGAGGAAAATCTTGAAGATTTTGCTTCAAAAGGATATGGTTGTTTGGTGGGCAAGTTGATTGCTGATAGGTACATGGGAAGGAAACTATCCGCTCAACAATTATTCGATGGTGGAAACCGACGAGGTCTTTGTCTTTCAAAGTCCTTGGAGATAATTTACATCTCATTGAGTTTGAGTACTTCTAGGACAAGACTAGAGTTATGGAGGGACGTCCATTGGTATTTGAGGCTCAATTTGATGGCTTGATACCCCATATCCAGATGAATTATGATACGGCGGGTTTTTGGGTTCGTATGTACAACCTTCCGTTAGCATGTATGAGGCGAGAAACAGGACGGTCTTTGGGGGCTGCTGTAGGGCATGCTAAGGTGGTCGGGATGGATGATGATGGATTTGGGTGGGGGCGAATTTTTTAGAGTGAAAATTCATATCAATTTGCTGAAGCCTATGGCTCGAGGAAGAATGTTAAAGTTGAAAGATCGTACTATCTGGATTAATTTTTAGTACGAGTGACGTCCCCAGTTCTATTTTCAGTATGGAATAATCTGGCATGGGTTTACAAGGTGGACCAAAGGAGAGATGAGAAGTAAGCCAGGAGTAGAAATCAAGAATGAATATGGGCCATGGCTGCAGTTTCACTTACAAGAAGGTGGCCTGACAAAACCAAAGGAGGATGTGTGGGTGCTAGCCGTGATACGGGTGTTCGAAATGAGTAGGAGAATGGTGTGTTAAGATCTCTGGCACGTTGGAATCCGGGCTGCAAAGGAAAACATTATGGCCAAACGTCCCAGAGTGCTTCTCACGTGAATTTCGAGGTTCATGGGGAGCAGTTAGGTGTGCATAAAGGACATGATCCTGATGGAGGGAAGTTTCGTGAGGCTGGTGGACACGTTTTTTATGGATGCCAGTTACATGAGTTTGATGGACACGTTGCTGCAGTTAGGATTGAATCCGTGGTAGTTCCTGGGCAACGCTCATTTCCATAATTTCCTAGAGCTCATCTTGATAGTAGTGGAGGCATTGACTTGGAGGGCAATTTGCATGTTTCTTCCATGAGCCATGCAGGGCACGTGCTGGAGTTGGATAAGGGGGACGTTATTGTCGAGGATAGAAGGGGAATTTCTGTCAAGTGGGACGACTGTGCAACCCATGCAGTGTGCTACTCCTTTACAGTCACAGTCGCAGAATGGTGGTCCAATTCCTAATAACAAAGTCCAACCCAAAGGTAATAATCGAATCTGGAAGAAATGTGCTTGTCAAAAGAAGGAGGAAGTGGTGGGGGCTGCTGTCACCTCTTCACTTGGCAAACGACCAGTATCGGGCATTGGAGTTTCGGAGCAATCGGGTAGTCGGAGGAAAAAAGCAAAGAATGTTGTCTTGCAACCATCTTAGGCGGGGAGGTTTTGGCGGAGGCGGGTTCACATCCCCGCCACCAGCAATGAGTGTTTTAAGTTGGAACCGCCGAGGGCTTGGGAACCTTCGGGCAGTTCGTGATCTTCGCCGAATGGTGAAGGATAAGAAGCCCGTGACGGTTTTCTTAATGGAAACCAAACTACAAGCTGTGAAGATAGAGGTTTTAAAGGTAAAATTGGGTTATAAAAGTGTATTTGTGGTGGACAGTGTGGGTTGTAATGGGGGACTAGCTTTGATGTGGAAGGAAGATGTGTATGTCGATATCCAAAATTATAACAAACACCATATCAATGTTGTAGTCAAATTAGGTGATTGTTTACAACCATGGAAATTTACATGGTTTTACGGAAATCCTGAGGTGGGACGGCGGAAGGAATCTCAGAGTTTACTTAAATTGTTACGTTCTTTTCAACCTTAAGCTTGGTTGTGTGTTGGCGATTTCAATGAAATTGCTGTGGATTTTGAAAAATTTGGAACTGTCTGTAGACCTTTGTGGCAGATGGTTGATTTTAGGAAAGCTTTGGATTACACACACCTCATAGATCTTGGTTTAGAGGGACCCAAGTTTACGTGGCTTAACATGCAAGATGACAATAATTTTATAAAAGAACGCTTGGATAGAGTGTTGGGGAATTCTGTGTGGCTTGATATTTTTCAGGTGGTAAAGGTAAATGTTTTAGCTACTTGTACATCAGATCATGCTCCTTTGTTTATCACTTTTCCAACACATAGCACAACAAAGGCCACCACTTAGGTTCAAATATGATGCGAGGTGAGGCAAACAATTGGTCTACAAAGAGGTGATTAAAAAGGAGTGGAGACCAAAAGCTGTTGAACTTGTAGCATGGCATGATGTGGTTGGGAGGCTTGACCGTAGGCAAAGGGCTCTTATACAGTGCAGCCATGCTAATAGATGCCCAACAGAGGCTTCTATTACCGCAAAAATAGAAGCTCAAAGATCAATTCAGGAGGTTGAGGGAGTGCTAGATTTGAACGAAGTGAGAGTTTTACAATCTGAAGTGGCAAGTATGGCAGAGCAACAAGATCTCAAGTGGAGACAACTTGCTAAAGAGCATTGGCTAAAGCATGGGGACCAAAATACTAGCTACTATCACGCTTGTGTGAATCAACGACGTCGGGCCAATCATATTTCATACATAGTTGATGAGGGTGGGATGGAACATTCAACATCGGAACTGATTGATGAGGCATTTTTAAATTATTTCCGGAATATTTTCGCAACTTCAAATCCTCAAGGAATAGATGAAAGTTTTGTGGGTTTTCCAAGCATGGTGACTTAGACAATGAACAATCAACTTCTCAAGGAACCTTCGGGTGAGGAGTTTAGCACTGCTTTGGCCCAAATGGCACCACTGAAAGCACCTGGCCTTGATGGGTTTCCAGCGTGTTTTTATCTCGACAATTGTGCCTCTGTGGGTATATGTAAAGCTAGCTAGGGGTGTCAATACGGTTACGATTGGCAGTTATTGCTAATTTCACTAACCGCAACCGCTAACCGCCTAGCGGTTAATGGTTAGTAAAATAGGTAACCGCCCGCTAACCGCTTTTTCAAAATTGGGCTTTTGGGACTTTTTTTTTACTACTGTAGCATTTTTTACCTTTTTTTTTTTTTTTTTTTTTTTTTAGTATGTTCTTAGGCCCAATTGCTATAAAAAGAGCCCATATTGAAAAATCGAAAATATCTGACCCCAAATTTACATTTACTTGTACTTAATCATGACTGGTTAACTTTAAATATCTATTGATATTATACATTTATATTATTCATATGCATATATGTATAATTATAATTTATAACATATATAAACTTCTACGTTTATAACATACATTGAAACTAAGTCTCTAGGTACTTAAGTATTGTATTAGTATGAATTGATATACTTATGACTTATGTCATATTATATATGTATAATTCGTTATTATATAATCATATGATTTAATGATCAATTCATCATGTGATATAATCATATCAATTATAGTGATAATATTACTAAAATTAGAATGATAATACATTAATACTTCAATTGTGGTTATAAGTAACAAATTATTGAATCTAATACCAAATTACTTAATTTGATATTATACGAATCACATTATTATTATTATACATTAATAATATGATTAACTTGAATAAAGTATTTGAATTGTCATTGAATCATATGATTAAGTATTGATCTTATAAATTTATATTATTTATGTGCATATATGTATAATTATAATTTATAACATATATGGACTTATAAGTTTATAACATACATTGAAACTAAGTCTCTAGATACTTAATTGTTGTATTAGTATGAATTGGTATACTTATGTGTTATGTCATATTATATATGTATAATTTCTTATTATGTAATCAAATGATTTAATGATCAATTCATCATGTGATATAATCATATAAATTATAGTGATAATATATTAATACTTAAATTGAGATTTAATTATCTAAAAAAAAAAAATTGTGATTTAATGATCAAGTGATTATGTTATATGTATAAATATTATTATAATTATAATTATAAAAATATATTATATAAAAAAGCGGTTAGCGGTTACAGTTAGTAAACCCAATAACTTCTAATCGCAAACTGCTAGGCAGTTATAGCGGTTAAACAGTTAACGGTTAATGCATTTAAGCGGTTAGCAGTTAGCGGGCGGTTAGACACCCCTATGTAAAGCTTCTTTTGAGTTCTTTAATTCTTGTGCTTTGGAGAAAATTGTGAATTTCACTCATATTGCTCTTGTCCCGAATAAGCAAAAACCAAGCAAGGTTACTGATTTTCGACCCATAAGCTTATGTAATGTGGGTTATAAAATCATATCCAAAGTACTTACTAACCGACTGAAGAATATTTTGCCTATAATAATTTCTCAAAATCAAAGTGTCTTTATCCTGGGAAGGTTGATTTCGGATAATGTTTTGGAGGCGTATGAGACGTTACATTCCGTGCACACTCAGATGTGGGGAAATGTGGGTTATATGGCCCTCAAACTTGACATAAGTAAGGCTTATGACCAAGTGGAATGGGTGTTTATGGAGGAGGTAATGAGGAAGATGGGTTTTGTTGAAAGACGGGTACGGCTTGTTATGAAATGTTTGACAACAGTTTCTTATTCGGTTATTGTAAATGGGCGGCTGGTGGGGTGCATTCGCCCAACAAAAGGTATTAGGAAAGGGGATCCTCTGTCCCCTTACCAGTTTATTTTGTGTGCCAAGGTTCTTAGTTTGAAGCTTCATCAGGCGGAGAGGAATGGATATCTAGGGGGTCCCAACCTCTCCAAGAGGGCCCCGATTGAACCATTTATTCTTTGCCGATGACATTCTCCTCTTTTGCAAGGCTACACTATTGATTGGCAGCGCCTTGCATTTATTTTGGAATGTTATGAAAATTGTAATAACCCGAAATTTATACCTAGAATAAAGGTGATCTTAATATCAAGGATAAGGAGGATTTGCAATTTTATTAAGATTTATATGGAGTTAGGTAAATAGACTTAATGTGAAAGATAATGGAAAATTGCTAGTTATAATTTTAGTGGGTTATTGAAAGAAAAGTCACATTGTTTTGGACGTCGAAAATTCTATGAGTGACCTTAAATAAAACTATTTTAGGACCTTATATAATTATGAGAAAGGAAGATTTTAAAAGTGGTTTCATGATTTTTAGACACTTGTAGAAGGAGTTATGATTTTTAGAAGATGCAAGTGTCAAAACAGGAATTTCAGTGAAACAAAGGCACAAAATTTAGAGGGACTTTTGAGATACCAAAAAGTTATGGGTTGCTATAATTTTTGGATTTGTTGTGGGTCTTTGAATAAGGAAAATTTCAAGCAAAATTTTGTGTCATTTGGAGTTAAATTGAAAAAGTTATGATTTTTTCAAGTTTAATAGGTCAAGCTGCAGAGTAGTTGAAGTACCTGCGATTTGGGAAATTAATTGGATGGGTTAATGATGTCTGTAAGTCACGATTTTTTGGTATATGTTAGTCAAAAGGTTTAGGTTCATTGAGGATTAATTGTAGATTTTTATGATCACGTTTTAATGTAAATACATGAGGAGTTTGTTTGACAGGTCATCAAGCTCAAGATGACACATGGCCTTACATGATAAGTTGCTTGGTTGACACCTAAAGGTACAGGTGTTATATAGCATGTTGCCCTTGCTTTCTCGGTGAACACTTGGGGTTCTAAGGTGTCATTTTCTTGAGACATTCCTGGACACTTGTCATGTGGTAATGAGTGCATGTGGCAAACATTTAAAGTGTCACTACCACATACGGTGGGTATTTAAGGAGAGCTTTTTCCCTCAAATGCTCACAGCTCAAGTGAGCGTGAGATGAGAGAGAGAACCGGAAGAAGAGAAGAAAGAAAGAGGAAGAAAAGAAGGAAAGAGAGGAGAAAGAGAAAAGAAAAGAAAGGAAAGAGAGAAGAAAGAAAGAGGAAGAAGAGAAAGAAAGAGGAGGAAGAAGAAAAATAAAATAAAATAAAAAATATGAGAATTCTCCAAGGTAATATTTTTATATCTTTTATGGTATTTTTAGTATGAAGTTAAATTCCTAGAATTTAATTAGGGCTTTTAGTGTATGAACACTTAAATTGCTATTTGGAGGGGTTAATTATTGTTTAGAGTGTTAATTGACCATAAATTATTATGGGATCCGTAGAAGTTGATGCTTACTGGGTTTAGATGCTAATACGTCTTATGATAATTAGAGTGATTGTTGTAAATATTTCTAAGCTTTTGATATTGGGAGTAAGTTGCTAAATTAAATGACTTATGAGGAGAATAATAATATGGCTAGATAAGCTTCTTGATGATTCTATTGTAATAAGAATATTATAACCTTGGTGTTTTAGTGTAAAGCAATGGATTGGAATAAGATCCTTAGCAACTAAAGTGATGCATGACTGAGACTTGAAAACGAATTGATGACTAAGGTACTTTTTACCTCCGTTGTAGGAATTGTCAGTTGGATGCGGATTCAATATAAGGGCATGCAATGCCAGGTAAGGGGACACAACACCAAAAATTCCAACAGATTTTATTATAAATCTTTTGGAAAATGTTGGGAATTTTATAAAGAACCCACTTACATGATTTTCAATTGTACTTCCTTTCATATTTTTAATGCAAAGTTTTATTCAATCATATGCCATGGTTTAAGAATGTTACGTATTACAATTATCTCATTTTATGAGTTATGCATGACAACGATTATGAATGAAAGGAGCTCTCAAAGTTCATGGCATAGCATACAGTTACAGATAAGCTTACAGATCATATGAAATGTTATATGTGCACTCATGGTTATAAATGTTTAACCCGAAACACGATTATAGTGACGATTGGTACAGCATAGGGTAGCATGGTAAGCATACCAAATGACGGTTATGAGAAGGTGTGTGCTATCGGCCACGTGACCTTCATCTAGGGAAGTTTCCAACTTGGTAGCTCTTCCCTATGACGACAGGATGAGCATATAGGTCATTCGGGATAAACCAACGTACATTGCTCACGGTAAATTTGTGGGGTCGGATTAAAGGGTAAAACAATTATTTTGAAGGGAAAGTAAAAGGAAGTGCTTACTCATTTTGCAACTATCATGCTTATTTTGTTAATTATGTTATTCTGCATAAATTGTTATTGTGCAGACAGAGATTTTGACATAGAAATCCGTATAGTATATTTTATAGCATCTTGGTGTTGTGACTACTTACTGAGTTATCGAACTCACCTCTTCTCCCTATACATCTTTTTTCAGATTGCTCTATATATCATAGTACTGAGGACAAGGTGCCGGTGGGCCTCTTAGTTGTTAAAGATCCTATCGCTACTTTATGGACAAGCAGAAGCAGTAGTAGTAGAAGTGTCAGGGACTTCATTCTATAGACTAGACGACTTTCGATAGGCATAGACGGTATAACTTTATTGCTTATGAGATTATTGGATATTAGCACATTATGTGTTTGTGATTTTATAATGAGAGTTTACAGTACTCTAGTGATATTATGTTTTTGTGGTGAACATATGGTAGGAGAAATTTTTATTTTTATTAAACAATTTGTTACAATTGCTCCCAATCACTATACCTCTAGAACTTAGGGCGTTACAAAAATGCTTCGGGGCAAAGGTTAAACAGAGATAAGACTACAATTTTCTTTAATAGGAATACTAGTGCCGAGGCTGGGGCTTTTATTCTAAATTTGACTGGTGTTCCATCCTTTCAAAGGTATGATAACTATTTGGGGTTGCCGGTGTTGGTTGGGAAATCCTATGTTAGGGAATTTCAACATATAACTGATAAGGTGAGGAAAAGAATTTCCGATTGGAAGGTGGAGTCTCTTTCACAAGCTGGGAAAGAGATTCTTATTAAAGCTGTTCTTCAAGCCATTCCGACTTACAACATGAGTATTTTCTTGCTACCAAAGAAGCTATGTAATGATCTAAATGGTCTTATGCAAAGGTTTTGGTGGGGGCACAAGAATGAGGAGAAGATAATACATTGGATGCGATAGGAGAAGATGGGTTGCTCAAAGAATGGGGGAGGACTGGGATTTAGGGATATTCATTGTTTTAACAAAGCGCTTATAGCTAAACAAGGCTAGAGGTCGTTGCAGAATACGAATAGTTTGGCGGGTCGGATTATCAAAGCCAAATATTATTCTAGATGTACCTTTCTAGAAGCATCAAACAGTACTAAGGGGTCTTTTGTTTGGAGGAGTATTTTTTAGGCTAGGGATTTGCTAAAAGAGGGCTTGTATTGGCGCATTGGTGATGGGCAGCAAGTTCACATATGAGGTGACAAGTGGGTTCCTCAACCTACTACGTTTATAGTTCAATCCCCTAGCAGTATTCTTCCTTTTGATGGTAAAGCAGTTGAGCTTATTGATCCTAATGTGGGTGGGGGGATGGAATGCCCCTTTAATTTAATTCAATCTATACTCAGTAAGTACCCCTTAGTAGGTACAATCAGCAGGATAAACTAATTTGGAGAGCTATTAAGACCAGTTTTTTCACTGTTCGTAGTGCCTATTTTATTGAACATGATAAGAAAGCACTGCTCATTGGGGAAGGGTCTAATGACTCATCATGGAAGGAAATTTGGAGTCTTAAAGTTTCCAACCCTGTTAAAACATTTCTTTGGCAAGCCTGCAGTAATATATTGCCTACTAAGGTTAAGTTACTACAAAGGGGGGGTACTCAAGGAGGCTCTATGTATTTTTAGTACCCAAGAGGTAGAATCGACGAGGCATGTACTGTGGGACTATCCAGCTGCTCGGGATGTGTTGAGGGCTTGCGACAGAAAAATTTAGAAAGCTCAATTTGAGGGGTTTGAATTTCGTGAGTTATAGGATGCTTTGGTCCAGCGATGTAGTCAGGAGGAGTTGGCTTTTTCGGCGATATTGGAAAGAAACATCTGGTTTTGCAGAAATTCGTTTGCGCATGGGGGAGAGTTTTCTCATCCTAACAAACTCATTCGTGATGCAGAGGTGTCTCTTCATGAGTTCTGGCAAGCCGATTAAGTCCTCGGAGGCTACTCATGGTGACCGAACTGTTGTAGAAAGACAAGATTCACGGTTAATTGGGATGTTGGGTTTAATCCCAAACTAAAGCGCATGGGAGTTGGGTTTATAGTTCGTGATGATCATGGTAGGGTCCATGCAGCTCGAAATAAAACTCTAAGTTCATATCAAGAGCCTTTGGTTGGAGAGGCTTTAGCGGCACTACAAGCAGTGGAGTTTAGCAGGGACCTAGGCTTGCAAGATATTCTTCTTGAGGGTGACTCTTTGCAAGTGGTTACTATGATTGTGGAGCAGGGAGAGAGCTGGTGTCATTTTGGGCAGATTGGAGCTGATATCAAATTGCTTTTGGGTTCCTTTAGTAGTTGGGACATTAAGCATGTGAAACGGACCCAAAATAATGCAGCTCATGGATTAGCAAAGGAAGCAGTTAGGGAAGTAATGGATAAGGTGTGGATGGAAGAAATTCCATTATGTATCTTTGACATTATTTTCTCAGAGCAGTTTGCTCTTGTTGTTTAGAGTTTTGTGTTCTAAATTTGATTTTCTAATGAAGATTGTCAGCTTATTTCGAAAAAAAATATATATATATATATAAAAGAGCACTCTCCGTGTTTTACTCCTTGTTTCCTTGTTTCTTGACTTTTTCTCACATTTAAGCAAAATCCACTTTCTCTCAACGGCTGTTTTGGTCTTATTATAGTTGCAGCCCATGTTCACTCTAATATTTTTTTTCACTCGTGGTCTCATTGCATTTTTACAAGTCAGAAAATGTGAGCCGTGTTCTTTCTTCATTTCTCACGCTCAAGTGACCTAGGGGCGGAACCAAAATTTTGAGTGTGGGGGATGATTTTTTTTTATTTTTTTATTTTTTTAATTAGAAGGGTAGGCTGTAGAGACTAATTGTGGCTATCTTACTTGGGCGTGACCATAATAGCACATACCGAATACATAGATATATATATGATAAGATATAATTTCGTAGTAAATCACAAGTCATTTTTGTTAAAATTTTATTATAGTTCTTATTACCACTAACAAGTGAAAGAATGCCAAATAAATTAATGAATCCTAATCCATCAAATATTTAAGTTAATTAACAACAATGAAAGCTAAAAACAAAACTTGTATAATTTTTCTACATCAAAATACTATAAATACTTATTCAAAATCTTAATCTTATGCATTTCAAAAACACAAAAACATAAATTGTTAGCAATATAAACTAAGCACAATCTATAGGATTTAAGAAAAATGGTACATTCGAGTGTGAATTGTTTATCCTAACAAAATATCTTGAAGCTCCCAACAACAATACTATCAATACTGCTCCAAAAAAATGCTGCAAATCTGCTCCCAACAATAATACGTTCCAAAATAATGCTGCAAATTTGCAATAATAAAGATAAGTCATCAAATGTTAATTTTTATATGAATTATGATCAAATCTCAAATTAGATTAATATTTAGGAACTAAGCCACACGTGATAGTATGACACAGTCCACACCCACGAAGCTAATATATATATATTTTCTAATTCACCAAGCTACTAACACACCCACCGACCCACTTGACCACTAAGTTCTATCATAGTATGACACAGTCCACACCCACAAAGCTAATATTTATTTTTTTAGTATTTTTTTTTTTCTAATTCACCAAGCCACTAACACACCCACCATAATTCACCAAGCTACTAACACACCCACCGACCCACTTGACCACTAAGTTCTATCATAGTATGACACAGTCCACACCCACAAAGCTAATATTTATTTATTTATTATTTTTTTTTTTTTTTCTAATTCACCAAGCCACTAACACACCCACCGACCCACTTGGCCACTAAGTTCTATCCCACGTGGTCCACATAGGAAATAGGCTAGTAGCAAGGAATCTCTGCATTCTGCAAGATTGCAACTTGAAATTTGCAAGTGTGCCTTTCAATGAATAATATATATATATATAACGATGCAATGCAACTAAGCAACTAAGCTACAAAACAAAGGATTGAAAGAACCTTCAAGAAATCGAAATGAGATGAGATGAACAGCTTGCGAGCAGTTCTTTGTTGAGAAATGAGATCAACAACAAGACTTCTCACTTCTCAAATGAACTGCAAGACATAGGTGACAGGACATAACAAATCACGGCCGACCGGTAAGCCTTTTCTAGTCTAAGAGAGATAGAGTCTGGTCCCAGAGAGAGAGTTTGAGAGAAAGAGAACTAAGAAAGCCTTCGAGTATGGTGTGAGAGAGAAAAAGTTTAAGAGAAAGAGAAAGTCTTGCTGTAGATAAACACAAGGGAGTAAAAAATTAATTTGGGAGGACAAATTTCTAAATTTAAGGGGCAAATATATAAAATATACCTACTTTAATGAAAATTTCAAAAACAATGTCCCCCCACTGTTTTACGGAGTTCCGCCCCCAGACAGTCAACATTCAACACTCATCTTCCTCACTCTCTCATCATCACTCATTTCCTCTCTTTCACGTGGTGGTCAACCTTAATCCAGGATCCAGGCAAGCCGAGGAAATGACGATTAGTTGCGCATCACAGCACGTGAAAAACAAGTTGAGAACTTTAATTAGGTTTAAGCCGTAAAAAAGAAGAAAAAGAAAAATAAAATACAGTTTTACCACACTATATATTCACAAAAAGTCGAGCTTTTTCAGGACCCAAACAGCTGTTAATGCTTTCACTTTCGGTAATTTAGAGCCAATATTGTTTGAGGACATCAAAATTGTCCAAAGCTAGTGTGAGAGAGAAAATTGATAGTCGCAAATCAGGCACTTGGAAATGTAATTTAATAGAGGATGTAACAAAAGAGAGAAAAAGAATGGTTACAAGCATTCTCTTTCGGCTCTTTATTGTGAAAAAACTCTTGTTTTATGGAGTCAAAAATATTAAAATGCTTATAAATATAACATTCTATTTCTTCATGATTCTCTCTCCTCCCAAGAATAAATAATTTATTAAAAAAATATAGGGTGAATTCCACGTACCCTGTCAAATTACCAAAAAATATTGTTCATGTCTCCCCCAATTATGAAAAATAAAAATATTCTTAATAAAATTAAAAAAAAAAATTAAAATACTAAAAACTATTTTTTTAAAAAAAAAAACTAGGGTATGGAAATTTAAAATTTTTTCCTTTTTTTTTTTCTTAAAGAAATTTTTTTTTTTTTTTTTCAGATTTATTAAAGTATTTTTGTTTTCTTGAAAAACATCTAGGGTCAGTTTTGTCTTTTTACTAGCTTTGGAGGGAACATTGTTCCAATTAAAAGTTTAAATGGGACATTATTAATTGGATGGTAGTTTGAGAAAATTAAATGAATTTTTTTCAAAAATATATTTTAAGTGGGGATCTCTAGTTATTTATGAGAGCAAGATAGGTGCGCGCTTTGAAAAATTAGTAGTTAAAATAGAAAGAGGTATTTTTTAATTAAAATAGAGAGTAAATTTATAGAGTGGGACGATAATACTCTACCTAACCCAAATTCATATGTCAATTAACAATTCATACCCTTGGAAAAAATAGAGTATCTGAGTAAACAAGTAGCGCTAAGAGCCATTTTTTGGAAGCACCCGTAAAAGGATGATTAGTCAAGCAGGTACGCAGTTTGCTCTCTAAAACATCTCCAGCAGTTAGTTGCCGATCGAAATTGATTGATTAATGACTGATTTGACTATTTAAACAAGAATGTTTGGTAGGTTTATATTTTATTTATACTTTGTACTAGAAGATCTTGACAGTTCATCATTTAGACTTTGTACTAGAAGATCTCGAACGATCAAGATTGTTATTATATATGTGGGTGTCAAAAATCAAGAGGAATCACATATGTATGAAACAAAAGAGTGCCTTTAATCAAGGGTGAGGAGAGTCAGAAAATGAACTCCAAGAACATGCATACGAGGTTAGTGTTTCTGGGCATTTTGCTTCTTCTTGGACACTACTCTTTTTGCATGGTTCAAGCTGGCGATGTCCATTTCTATGACTTTGTTGTAAGTCCTTCCCACTTTCCTAGCCTCTAGTGGGCAACCATGTTCTTTGCTTATTCAACCATCACTTGCGGGTGTCCATGATATTGTCTTTTCCTTTCTTTTTTTTTGTTGGAGGGGGGCTCAGGCTCGAAACACATTATAATAATAAATCAGCATCATTAAATGTTCTTTTCTTGTTTTGTAGCTTAAGGAGAAAAACTTCACGAAGCTGTGCAACACGCAGAGCATACTGGTTGTAAATGACAGTTTTCCAGGGCCAATAATTCGAGTTTACAAAGGGGATACGGTGTATGTTAATGTTCACAACCAAGGATACTATGGGATCACTATTCACTGGTAAGAACTACGTTACTAAATCCGTTTTATAATGTCTTTAAAGCCTAAAAAGACAACTGCAAGGCAGCAACTAGCAAATTCTTAGATTTCATTTAAGAATATTAGATAAATTCATACGTATAGTCATACCTTTTTTTATTTTTCTTTTTCTTTTTTTTTCTTTTTTTTTTTTTTTGAAATCAATCATACCTTTTTAGCCAGAGAGATTTTTACAGAGATTTACATGTGCTTGTGATCTATATCCTACTATTGATTTGTTTTTTTTTTTTTTTTTTAAGGAAAAAAATGAAAAGAACTTAAAAAGTAGAGTAAAAAAAAAAAGAATGAAAAAGGAAACCCAAAATCTGAACAGTTTGTGGGGTCACATCCCACTTGCCTACATGTGACTCCGCTGCCGCCGCCCACCCTCATGTATTGTTTGATAAGTGCATCCATCTCTCCTGAGTCCTGGAGGTGTTTCCTCTTGTTCCTTTCACATCGGCGACACAAAATCTGAAAAGATTAATTTCCTTTAACAATTTCCTTAAAGGAATGGTTTAACACAAAATAACTAGACTTTGTCGCCTCATGATTCAGACTAGCTAGTCAATAAAGCCCAGCTTAATTTGTCCCATGCATCCTCTCAGATACAAGTTTTTGCTGGACCCTCCCCCTCCTCTGTTGAGTCCCATCGGAATATATATATATATATATATTATCCACAGCCCTAGCTAGCTAGTTGATGATCATGTGGAGAATTCATTTAGTTTTTTTCAAACTAAAACTAAAAAAACACCTACTAAACATGTATTAACAAACATGCCCTTGGTTTCTTGGCTATCTCTAACATTTTGTCGTGGTTCAAGAGAAAGAAATTAATTCTATTGATTGGGTATCATAATGACATTGCAGGCACGGTGTGAAGCAACCAAGAAATCCGTGGTCAGATGGTCCAGAATACATTACACAGTGTCCCATTGAACCTGGATCAAACTTCACGTATGAGGTAATATTTTCTGACGAGGAAGGAACCCTTTGGTGGCATGCTCATAGCGATTGGACACGTGCCACAGTTCATGGCGCCATAGTTATCTTGCCACCTGTTGGATCTACCTATCCATTTGCCAAGGCGGACGACGAAGAAATCATTGTGCTCGGTATGCAAATATACATGTCTTTCGATCTATTCAGGAGGTGAATAAAAGTTTGTGACTAAAGCAAAAGGATAGTACACATAATTCAGTTTTGTTGAACATGCAGCGGCCTGGTACGATGGAAATTTGAAAGAATTGGTGGATGAGGCCATAGTAACCGGTGATGACTTGCCACATTCTGTTGCTAATACCATAAACGGTGAACCAGGAGATTTTTGTCCATGCTCCAAGGGTATGTCTTTAGCTTTTGATTTGGCAGCTCAGGTTTGAGAGGCTGATGGTATTAAGCCATACTTATCCATGAAATATTTAATTGAAATATGAAATGAATGATGAGAACAAGTTCAAACCAAGTATTTCTGCTTTGGTACCATGTTAATAACTAGAAATAAATGAATTTAATAATTTAATTTATATTCCATCATAGGCAGACTAATATTGGTAGGATAAAAAGTGGAGTCGCCTAATAATTTCATTCATCTTTCAAATTATTTGTTGGACTAAGATTCAACGACCATCTTAATTAATATTTGCAGGAACGACGTACCGTTGGATGGTTGATTACGGCAAAACCTATCTTTTCCGTGTAGTCAATGCTGTGATGAATGCGGAACTCTTCTTTGCAGTTGCTGAACACAATCTCACAGTCGTTGGGATGGATGCACATTATATCAAACCCATTTCCACATAATACATCATGATAAGCCCGGGACAAACAATGGATGTCTTGCTCACAGCAAACCAGCCTCTCGGCCACTATTATATGGCTACTAGACAATACTCAAGTGAAGACGCCTCTGTTACCGGATTTGACCATGTCAATACAACTGCAATTCTACAGTACAAAGGCAATTATACTATCCCATCATCTCCTTCCTTTCCAAGTGCACTTCCTCTTTACTTGGACTTCATGGCTGCCTTGACCTTCACCAGTCGTATAAGGAGCTTAGCAAACAAAGAACACCTAGTAAATGTCCCCCTCAACATAACTGAGAGAATGTATATTACAGTTTCCATGAATTTGCTCTACTGTCCAATCTGTACAAGAGCGCATGATAATGAAACATTGGTTTCAACCTTAAATAACATAAGTTGGGTCAACCCAAGTACTGACGTGCTACATGCCTACTACAGGTTGTTCCCCATTTCCCAAATATTGTGTCATTGCAATCAAATATATATATATATGCCGGCTAATTTGTTTAAAAATATGATCAAGCCTAAACCTATTGTGCAGGAATATCAGTGGAGTTTACACCACAGACTTCCCCGACTACCCCCCTTCATTCTATAACTTTACAGATGATGAAATGACGGCCGAAAACATTGTATTAACAAGGCAAGGGACCAAGGTGAAGGTGTTGAACTATGGTGAGGCAATGGAGATAGTTTTTCAAGGGACTGGCGTGGTAAAAGGCTCGGTAAATCATCCAATGCATTTGCATGGATATAGCTTATATATAATTGGAACAGGTTTTGGTAATTTTGATAATGAGACAGATCCAAAAGGGTTTAATTTGGTTGATCCTCCAGAATTGAATACCTTTGGAGTTCCTAAGAAGGGATGGCTTGCCATCAGATTTGTTGCAAATAATCCAGGTATTTCTACTCTTGTTGTTTGCATGTTTCTTATTCTTTTTTCAAATTCCTTTGATTATTTAATACATCGAATGATTTTTCGCAGGTGTGTGGTTTTGGCATTGTCATTTTGATCGACATCTGAGTTGGGGTATGAACACTGCATTTATAGTAAAGAATGGGCCCACTAGTGAGACAAGCATCCGCCAGCCCTCTACTTACATGCCTTCTTGTAAAGTTCCCTTAAAATCTTGGATACAAAACAACGATGGGTCGGATGAAGAAGTTATGCGGAACCAAACAAGACTTGATTAGGTTCTGTAGTTCTATTTAGCTTTTACTACTTAATTGGGTCATAGATGCAGAATATGATGGAGTACAGAGTTCATTATCTACAACCATCTTATGTTTATTGTCGTGTTTTTGGTCATGACTTGAGTTACACGAAGACTATCTACAAGCGGAGAGATCAATTGGCTGAAAGAGTCTATTTTCGTAGTAGCACTAGTAGATTTATGTCATCCTTTAGTCAATAATTGTCTTTTATCCTAATTCCACTATAATAAATACGTTGCCTGGCAGGGGCGGAACCAGGATTTTGAGTGTGGGGGACGATTTTTTTTTTTTTTTTCTTTTCTAATTAAAAGGTTAGGCTGGAGAGACTAATTGTGGTTATCCTATCTGGGCATAACTATAATAACACCTACCAAATACATAGATACATATGGTAAGATATAATTTCATAGTAAATCACAAGTCATTTTTGTTAAAATTTTATTATAGTTCTTATTTCCACTAACAAATGAAAGAATGCCAAATAAATTAATGAATCCAAACCCATCAAATATTTAAGTTAATTAACAACAATGAAAGCTAAAAATAAAACTTGTATAATTTTTCTACATCAAAATACAGTAAATACTTATTCAAAATCTTAATCTTATACATTTCAAAAAACACAACAACATAAATTATTAACAATATAAACTAAGCACAATCTATAGAATTTAAGAAAAATGGTACGTTCGAGTGTGAATTGTTTCTCCTAACAAAATATCTTGAAGCTCCCAGCAATAATACTATCAATACTGCTCTAAAAAGATGCTGCAAATCTGCTCCCAACAACAATACGCTTCAAAACAATGCTGCAAATTTTCAATAATAAAGATAAGTCGTCAAATGTTAATTTTAATATGAATTATGATCAAATCTCAAATTATATTAATATTTAGGAACTAAGCCACACGTGATAGTATGATACAGCCCACACCCACAAAGCTAATATTTAATTTTTTTTTTTTTTCTAATTCACCAAGACTTCTCGCTTCTCATATGAACTGCAAGACACATGTGATAGGACACAACAAATCATGGCCCACCGGTAAGACTTTTCTAGTCTAAGAGAGATAGAGTCTGGTCCAAGAGAGAGACTTTGAAAGAAAGAGAACTGAGAAAATCTTCAAGTATGGTGTGAGAGAGAAAAAGTTTAAGAGAAAGAGAAAGTCTTGCTGTAGATAAACACAAGAGAGTAAAAAATTAATTTGGGGGATAAATTTCTAAATTTAAGGGGTAAATATATAAAATATACCTACTTTAATGAAAATTTCAAAAACTTTGGGGGGACAAAACTTTGGGGGGACATTTGTCCCCCCATTGTTGTACATAGTTCCGCCCCTGATTATTACCTACTCCAACCCAAATTAGGAAACGTTATAATATATATATACTCGAGACGGCCATTGTGTCACATTGATAAAAGAGAAAGTCTAAACGATTTTCTTCTGTGTTTTCTTTTTTTATACAACTTTCTAAACACTATTCATTAAATTTATAGAACTCACACTTTTCTACATGAGTAGTGTGTTTGTGCTCCTAAATTTATAGAACTCACACTTTTCTACATGAGTAGTGTGTTCGTGTTCCTAGTTCTAGTGAGCATTATCTATTTGTTAGTTTATCATGTTGCTCGATGAGTCCTTTAGTTTTAGTTACTTAATGGACCATGTTATTCTAATAGTAATTAAGTGGGTCTTTGTTTTTAGGAGTGTGAATTTCCGTTGTAGTCTATTTAAATGTATTACTCAATGAATTATTTACTTTCTATTTTTATTCACTTTATTTTACCTCTTTCAACCTAAACAGTTGAAAGAAAAGAGTATTGCTCGTGCGACTATCCTTTTTTATTTAATTTCTAACAGGTACACCCCTCTATTATATGTAGCTTAGCGATGGAAAGAGAAAATTTTGAATATAAGATAAACAGAGAGAGGATGTCCAAAGTTATTTTATTCAAGTGTCTACGAATCAATGCTCACAAGGAGGAAAACAACAAGAACAAAAACAGGAAACTATTCAAACGACTGCTCAAATCATAAAAAATGACATTGAAATTAAAGGTTGATTTCGTAGATGACATTGAAGGATGAAGCACAATCTTTTCATAACTATTTAGGAGGACAAGCAGGGAAATTAGGCGGGGGTAGCAGAATGCGTTCGTCAGGGCTGTCCCCATTCTGCACAATGATAACACCGCTCATACCCCAACTCGAATGCCGTTCCAAATGACAGTGCATAAACCAAACCCCTGAGAAACATCGCCATGTCATTCACAAATATTCATATATATATATATATATATATATAGTGGGCTGGGAGATAAAGACAAAAGAAAGAGAGAGAGAGAGAGTACCAGGATTATCGGCTTTGAATCTAATGGCAGCCCATCCATTCTTAGGAACTCCGATGGTGTTAACTGCCGGTGCATATGTCGTATTGTAATTTGTAATATCGTCACGGTCCCAATTGCCATCACCCGTCCCAACCAAAAAGAAGCTATAACCATGAAGATGCATCGGATGATTCTCTGCGTTCCCAACATTAGTCCCTTGGAACACTATTTCCACGTTTGTCCCATAATCTATTATAAGTGCCTTGGTTCCTACGCTTGGGAGTTCATAATTAGCCGCTTCATCTCCTGTGTAGTCAAACGGCACGGGCGGCATAGCCGGGAAATCTTTGTCGAAAGGTAAGCCACTGCATAAGCATAAAGGTTTTAAAAGTAGTTTATTTTCGGTATAAGCAATTGAGCAATATATTATTCAAATTTAGTGATACTTCCAGCCTCCAGGTACATGTTGCTGGGTAGTAGGTGCGTGCGTGCATGATTTATGGAACATTTAACAATTATAAATATATTACCCTAAATCCTAATCATATCAGCTAAAAACCGTGTTCACATGTGAATAATAGTGGATGATAATTAGCAATGATATACTTTAATAAAAATCCAATTAAAAGAATTAAAGTGGGAAGGGATCTTCAGGAAACAGAAAAACAAGAAACAAATAAAAACAGTGTGGTGCAGTCGTAGGTACGTACCAGTAGTATGAATGAAGTATATCAGTGGTTGGGGTGAGGAAACTTATGTTGTTCAAGCTTGCAGATTGCCTCGAATCCTTACAATCCGGATCGGTGCAAGGTAGCCGGTTTACAGAAACTGCTATCAAAATGCGTTTGATGTCGTCTGTCGGCACATCAACCGGGTTCAATGACTTTATTTGACTTGTGAAGTTGCTTGCAGCATCCCTGTTGCTTGAATCAGGAAGGGACGGAGAGGGAATAGTGGTCGGAGGAGTAGCCCCTGTATACATAAGAATGGCTGAAGTGTTGTTCTTGTCGAATGGGGCAGGCAGACTGTGGTCCATGAAAGGAGTAGCAACGATGTAATAGTAACTGGGTGCCTGGTTTGCTGTGAGCAATACGTCCATTGTTTGTCCTGGGGTTATCATTATGTAATCGACGGTTATGGGAGTTATGTATGCACCATCTTGTCCCACAACTGTTATCGTGTGGTCTGCGATTCCAAAGAACATTTCCTCATTCATCACCGCATTTACTATACGGAGAAGATATGTCTTGCCGTGTTCGACTAATAAAGGATAACTTGGATCTGCAACATCAATATATGATATGATATATAATATATGAATTAAACAAGCAATTTATTTCATAGACGTGAGAAAACTAACTACTTTTAACCACGAGGAAACCATATATTTCGTTGTTTAATAATCTTACCATCGGGGCAAGCATCTGAAGGTCCTAGTAGGCCATTGATGGCATATCCATCTGACATTTTTGGATCACCACCGGTTCTCAGGGCCTCTTCGATATTTTCCATGACATCTCCATTGTACCATTCTCCTGCAGCACAATAGAATTAAATGAAGAATTAATTAATTCAATATGCATCTATAAACTCGGCATTTAATTTTCTAAAGGAAATATGAGAATCTTCAGTATTATAACTAGCTAGCAATTAGTCAAGCTATACCAAGTACAAGCACGTGCTCGCCATCGGGTTGTGTATCATATGGATAAGGGGCTCCCTCTGGCGGCTTGATGACAATGGCGCCATGGATTGTGGCACGTGACCAGCCACTATGGGCATGCCACCAAAGTGTTCCTTCTTCGTCAGAAAATATAACCTCATAAGTTAAGTTTGTTTGTGGTTCAATGGGCATCTGTGTGACGTACTCAGGACCATCATACCATGGATTTCTTGGCTGCTTCACTCCGTGCCTGTCAATTCATGTCATGGCCAAACTATTCTTTAGTTTTCATGATATTTTCATTTAATTTCATACCATATATATATCATTATGGTTTTGGACAAATAACGTTGATCCTTAGGACTGATATGGGTATCATCCACGAGTTCATCAATATGGCATATATTAATTCCATTACGACCCAAAGCTTCCCATCGATCGTTGCATGTATATTGTGAAATTTACTCTTTCTTTCCCCATAAAATATAAAAATTATTCACCCACACCCCCACCACCCCCCCAAAAAAAATTAAAAATTAAAAAATTGCGCGCGTGGCACGCAGACTATGCAGTTACTGGAGAGAGAGTTTTCAGTACCAGTGAATAGTGACACCATAATCTCCATTATTGTGAACATTGATATATGCCGTATCGCCTTTACGAACATGAATCGTAGGGCCAGGCCATACGGGTAAGCCCTCTATTTCTACAGTAAACATGCTCTTTGTTTGGCCACACAGCCTTGTGAAATTCACGAGCGACTCCCTCAGCTGCAATCAAAACAGACAATTACATAACGTTATATATATCAAAGTTGCAAACATAACGTGAACATCGTAGCTAGTGCCTAGTGGACACTTACAATGAAGCTATAATGGTGGTCCTCGGCTGCCGTACGAAGCAGCAGCCCATCGAAGAACAAAAAGCCAAGGAAAGCAAAAACCAAACCCATCTTCTTTACTCCCATACTCACACGCTAATTGTAACTACTTCCTGTCTTGCATGTGTGACTTTCAGCATGGACTTGGGTTCTACTTATAGAGCCAACTTTCCTCAGGCACACCTCCCAGAATATATATATATATAACTCTTGAAAAGCATGAGATAAAGACGCATGTGTTTGCAGGTTTTCAGGGATTAAATCACAAATTTTAGATTCCCGAACGGCTATTATAACTTCTACTGCAAGCTAACGGCCGCTGGCTGTTTTTTATGTTTGTCGGTACCTCGTTATATAAAATGTAGCTTAACCATGTGTTTGTACCTCTTAGTTTCGCAAAAGCTAAATTAAAACAAGTTTTCTTTGCTAATACTGATCACAACGTCTGTCTACCATGAGCAACTACAACTAATTTCACTGGAAATGCTTTTAAGAATCCCCTATGAACTTATAGCTGGAATTTTCTTTTTGAAAGTGCATGTATAAGTTCCATGGTGGAATAGCTAGGTTCTCAACCGATATGCTACAATAAAAGTTCAAAGACTCTTTCTTCTTTTTTAATATTGTTTTCCTTTTCTCCTTTATTTTATTTTATTTTATTTCGCATAATGGAATTCGATCGAGGACGAGGTGATCATGGCATGGATTACATTAAACCGCGGATTACCAAGTTGAGCTGTTTCATATATATCCACCCTAGCTTTTTGCATTTTGTCACGTGGAGAATTTGCCCAAAAGTCAATCACGATTATTTTATTACGATTCTGAAATTTTGTTGAGAGACATTGCTCGTAGATAACTTTTAAGAATGAGAGGGATGTTTGTTGAATTTTGATATATATATATATATATATATATATATATATATAGATGAGTGTAAAAAGATAGAGCCCCATATTGAATATATGTAAGAAGCATGAGTTGTTAATATAACACTGTCAGACTTAAATTCATTGGCTTAAGTTTTTGGATCGTATAGTGTTTTAACATGCTATATTATGAGCTCACTAAACAAAAAAAAAAAAAAAATTCTTAAGTATCAATCTCCCTAACAAGATTTAATAGTGATTTTATAAACCACTTATGGGTAAGAGCATTTACAATGAGGTTTTATATTTAATTTTTTTAAAAAAAAAAAAAAAAAAAAAAAAAAAAACTCATGAAAACACCCATTTAACAAACTCTATTTTTTACTTTATATTTCACTATTTTCATATATGTTCCTTACATTCCAACTAAGAGCCAAAAAGTTAAAGTTATATAATTTTTAAAACTTATTTTTTACTATATTTTCTCCTGATTGATTTAAAACTAATAAAAATAATATTTAACTGAAGTAGGAAAGGTATAGGGAGTTTGATGTTTGATTCATTTTAAAAGTAACTCTCTAAGTTCGATAAAGTGAATTTTTCTCATCAAATTTAATTTTTATTTAAGGAGTTCATTGTAAATGCTCTTACAGGAATAAGGATTTTCTCGTACTTATTATTAAAATTTAAAATTGATGCATTTGATGACATTCATAATATTAAATTTAAAGTTGATACATTTTCTGACATTTATCAATACATCTATAAACAACAATAAACCTTTTGGGTGCACAGAAAAACAAAAAAGGGCCCCTTGGCGTGCAGCAAGTGGAACCAAGTAAAGCATCTGCAACATGAGTGGGTAGATTTAGAGTGAGATTTGGTTTGGGGTTTTGTATTCAAATACGAGGAAATGAGTGAGTAATAAACAATTTAGTAGTTGACTGTTTGTTAATTTATAAAGTAAGTATGATATAAACTCTTACTAATAATATATATTTTAATAATTAGTGTGATAAACACCACATAAACTATTACATTAAGTTTATAAAATTTTTTTGATAAAAGTTATAGAACCTTTCATAATATACATTTTCGAAAATAGCACGGTGAAAGAATGACATTTATTATTATTGATAAATGTTTTTTTTACATTCATGGTGCATCTCACATACGCTTCTGCTGAGTTGATATATTCCATCTATCATTTTTTTTTTTGGAGAAATGTTATATTTTTATCTTCCGTCAGTCTCTGTTCCATCTCTATTCATATTTTTTTTTTAAAATCATCATTAAATATGGCTTCTATAGATTCACTTGTAAATTTAAAGAAGAGATGTATGGAGATATGAAGGAGTAGCACGTCTATTTTTTTTCTTAATTAATGGTCGATGAATTGAAGCATTTCTTCATGTAAAATGTATGCGAAATGGACAAAAAAATAAAAAACAAAAAACAAAAAAAAAAAACGTTTCTTATTATTATTATTATCATACATATATTGTTGGTTCTCGATAACTTACCCTAATTAAAACAAAACCGTATTCTTTTTTAATGAATACGCATTGAATTAAACAAAACTGCAATACAGGGGATCGAGAAGGCCGGTGACGAGGCCGCCGAAAAAAACAAAGGCAGATTACAACAAAACAACCAAAAAAACACACACACAACAACTCAGATATACAATTAACAATGCAACCTAGCTAGATAAAAGTTCTTAATATATATTTATTACATAAGTTATAGCTTTCTTTGTCTTTTCCTTTTTCCCATTGGTCAACTAAAATTTTAAAATCACTTATTCAAATAGGCACATTTGGAGATGCCATGTAATAATTAATGAATAGTGCTAGCTCGTGGCTCTCGTGGATGATAAGAACGAAGCACTTTCAAAATTAATCTCACATAAAGTTAAGTGTGGCATGTCCAGCCATTTACACAAATACTATCTATCTACTATTTACACTTTTTTTTAAAAAAATAATAATAATAAAAGAAAAATGTGTAAAAATAAAAGGCACCAATTATTTATGGTAATTGACATAAAAAAATAAATAAATAAATAGTAAAAGAAATTAACATAAAGCCTAAGTTGCCACGTCATAAAAATTTCAAAATAATGTGAATTTTATTAATTAATACTGTAAAATTTAATCTAATTTCATTTAAAATGGAGAAATCATGTTCTCAAATGTGACACGGAGGAGGTCACGAAGACTATTGTGTCAGATGTGATAAATATATATAGTTAGACTGGTCTTTTATCTTTATCCTCATTCAAAGATCACAAAGTAATGCGGTTAATTAATTATGTTGAAATGATAAAAGTTTTCTCAAAAATAGGACCACTAAATCATGTTGGTCCAGTGGATAAACCAATATATAATTCCCACGCCTGCATTAATTCCAGCAGTTATATGCTTATAATATTCCGACCATTGTTTATTTAATATACGTTAATTGTCCACATGCTAATTAATCCTTAATTAGTATATTTCTTTAGTTTATTAGATATTTTATCCGTTAGAGAGAAGCCCGAAAATTTATTATAATTTTCCGATTGAATAGTGAGTTTTTATATGTCTTGGACGTCGGTGAAGGCCAAAATGTAATATATATTTAAAATATGAGATCCTTATCCAATTGAGTGTGAATGTAATGTGATATATAAAGGCCTCATTTCTTACAAATAAATAAATAAATAAAGGCCTCGTTTCTCAATTGAAAATTGCCATGTCCGCCAAATTAGATTCCAAGAGGACTTAGGGACGCGTGTCCATTATATCAAAAGATTTTTTTTTTTTTTTTTTTTGACATGTCCGCATAAGAGGGAGAGGGGAATTCGAACTAGTGATCTCCGCTTCATTAAGCATAGTCTCAGCCGATTGAGTTACCTCTTGAGAATCATTATATCACTATATATATATATATATATATATATATATATATCAAAAGGTGTTTAATTATTATATTAAAACTTACTTCTTTTTTGATTGAGACGTACTCAAGTATTTCCCATATTGTCCTAATTTTTAAAATTACTATTAGATCAGTGTAGCCTATCTTTTTTCGGTCTTTTTCTTACTCTCCCACTTTTTACCTCTTTTTTTAATTTGTAGCTATCAAAAAAATCACATTATTAATGCCCATTCTATTTTCTAGTAACGTAAGGGTTAATACGTACACAAGTTGGCCAGCCATCCGATTAGTGTGGCTAGAGGTAAGTAATGATAATTTTTTCGTAATTTTTTTACAAAAAAAAATTATCATCACTTTACCTTTGAATATTCCATTCCTATTTTGACGTTTATTTCAATATTACTAAAGCGAGTTTGTTTTGACATAAAATATTTTTTTGTTGAAAACATTTTTCAGTATTTAGCTACGGATCAGGAAGAGGGTGTGTGAGAATCGATGGCCTTTAAGATTGGAATTGAGATCCAATGTAATTAGTTTGCTCATATTTTGCTTGCAAATTGGGCAAACAATTTTTGAGAGAACCATTGTGGAGTCTACCTACCTAGGCAAGTGTTGAGGAAGCTTGAGGCCTGCTCGAGCAAGTAGGCCCCATAAGGAGCATCTCACAATATTATGCCAGGAGGTGTGCGTGGAAGAGTGGTAAAAAATTGTTTACGCATATGAGAAGCATAAACATTTCATGCCTCATGAAGGTTATTTTCCTTAATTAGTCAATTGAAATATTCCAGGTTGGCCAATATTTTACACCGGGCCAAACACTCAAAAACAAGAAAAATCTTTTTCCAACAAATATTTTTCGTCGAAACAAATGGGGCCTAAATGCAAAAATATTTTGAGGCACAGAAGTCTTACACTTTAGAAGTGATCATCAGGTGCCATCTACAACCTAACAAGAGAAATTACAATTGATAGAGATTAGAGACCATCAAGATAGACCTCGTTCTTCATTCCAGCATGGTATGTCGAAGCAATATCCAGCACAACTATAAAGGACCTAGGATATATAATTGGTACGTAGCTTTCGGGATTAAGCTTAACTCATGAGAAAGAAAATTAAAGGGTACCTATATATATCTCTATCAATTTCTTTTGTTTTGTTATTTTTCTCCCCAAATATCAAAAAACTTATAATTCTATAATTCCCAACATTCTATATATATATATATATATATATATATATGCTTTATTTCTAAATGCAATTCCAAACATGCTCAATTATAAGGTGGATTAACAGGATTGCTACACTTACAAGACTATAGTTTACATATTTCGTACGGCATTAGAAATTTAGAATAGTACTGATGAATTCATATCCTGCATTTACGGAGTGGGATTCAAAACATAAGAGGCTGATAATTTACTTTTACCTTCGATCTGTAGATAGCACGTGATTAGTTGTTTTATTTATTAATACACATATAAGAATATTATTGACGCATGCATGCAGCTTTCAATGTAAATGGATAAATAAATAGATTAACTTGAAAGATTCCTTTTCTATTGTCTTTGTTAATTGTTACGATCGAGATCGGAGATCACTTTGTGGAACAAAATTTTAACTTTAGATATCGCTTTAGTAGGCTTTATATCGGTTCTTGTTAAACTTTTTTTCTTTTTAAATAAAAAAAGAAATCAATAATTACTAAACCTTGCCGCAAAGAGAGAGAAAAAGAGCCTAGAATCTTTTGACAAAAGCTTGAATCTTTCGATAAAAGAAGATTATTGGAATCGGACCTGGTAAATGGTAATGTTCATCACAATTGTTTGAAAATGGCGAAGGAGATAATTGAAAACCCACGTGCTTTCATCGTAATAATTATTAATGTTTCCTTGTCTTCATGTCTATAGTGTCTAGCTACCACATGCTTACTCAAGTAAATAATATCTTATTAAAAAAAAAAAAAAAGTAAATAATATCTCGGTTTAATTTCACTTTTCACTACAACAAATATATACCGATCTCATGAGCTCTGTTTATTACTGTTTTTTTTATAATATATTTTGTGAGTATTTTGTGTTTTGAGTTGTTTGTTCATGTTTTTGTTTTAAAAAAATAAAAATAAATAATAATTGTTATAACAAAGTCACTAGCTACTTCGAAGACAGAAACAAACTTTTCCTTCATATATAGAAAATACATGGGATATTGTAATGTGTGGCAAAAGTAACATTAATTCTAAGGAAATGGCATCATGAGATTACCTTAAATCAAAGTTATTACTGGCGCCACTAGCTTTCTATAAGAGGAAAACATCAGATTTTGGGACACTCGCGGAGCTAACAGATCGAACTCGATCGGCCGGAACAAATGAGAAATTCTGGAGATAATCAAAAGCAGTTGAAGATGGAGATCGAGCTAGTTTAGAGTATTGAAGAAATTCAAAGCAGGCCATCGGGTTTCCTTGATTTTATATGCCTCATCATATAATTTTAATTTGTTAGTACAAGGAAAAAAAATGAAGTACAACGATGTACTACTGCATCTTACTTGCTAAAATACTTTATCCTTCCTCCCACCGAACCATACCATCTGATATCTTAGAGTTAAATGTTCACTTGTTTTAAAAGTTTAACTTATTAGAGGGGTTGTTTATATCATTTAATTCACCCCGAAGCTTGAAATATTTCACGTGTTATTTGGCCCTACACGTGGGAATCGAGAAGTGTTAAAATATTAATTTAATGATTAAATCTATCTCTTTAATTATATTAACTTAATCTTTTGAAAAAAAATGATAATTTAACATAATATCATACCAAAAGTTTTGAGTTCGAACCTTATCTCTCTAATTTACATTATATTTTAATTAAATATTTCAAGTATTGAATCTTACTAGCTTATTCAAAAAAAAAAAAAAAAGAAAAAAAAAAAGAGCCTAGATGTGTTTGAGCAACCCTGTCTTGTTGAGTTCCACACCCACCGTAATTTAGTTGAGAATGTTAGGTCAACATTGTTATTAGAGAATTATAAGATAAAAATATGTCATCAAGAAAACGCAATTAAGTCAAATATGGAAGACAGAATACCCTAGCCCCCTTCGAGTGTGATCCTCCCTTCCCCTTTTTTCCTTGTTTTTGTTTTAGATTTTGTTTAGACTCCAACAGCAACGCCCAACCTCCTCCACCGCTTTGGCCGTCTACTCCACCTCACTGTTCGTTTCCCTTCACAATCTTTTGGCTTTGTCAATTTCTACAAGGGTTCTTAAATTAGTTTTTTCCGAAGTAGATCTACGTTTTCGCCGCCGGTCCAAGTCCTATACGTGTCATTACACCTTCTTCCTCAGCGTCAACGAGTCCTGTAAACAACATACGTTTTCCCTCCAATTGGCACGTGATGGTTGTAGTTCGAACGCGCTGAAGCGTGGATCATGTGAACCTCAAACGCTTTTGTTTGAGCTTGCCGCTGCTATTTGTGGTTTTTTGTTTTTTGTTTGTTTATGTTGTTCTGACTTTTAAGTTGAGGACGGATAATTTTTGGTGTGAGGGCTTATCTCTCACGGCCAGTTAAATAAAACTTTTTTTGTAAGGATATGATTTACCCATGTCTTAAATATAATATGTCAGGAGCAGATCTATGCCATAAATGAAGTTTGTACATTGGTGAGATTAGAGGTCATAGATACGACTTTGTAACCACATAACTTTTGCCTATGTTTTTAAGAGCTTTATGCTCTGTGAATTGTGATGTAAGAACTTTCTGCTTTGAATCATTTATAGAATGAGAAGAGATTTACCTATTAAAAAAAAAAAAAAAAGAAGGAAGACAGCATACAAACATATATGGTGGGTTACATGAAGAGAATTGGGCTCAAATTAAACCCAATCACCACACCAAATTATACAACTCTAACCCCTGCTCATTATTCTTAATTAAGACCATGCAGTAACCACATGCTTGAGCCCAATCCACATGCATTCGCAGGCTACCTAAAACAAGATCCAAAAATTTGCTCATCTTGGAGCCCACAAAACACACAAGTTAACACACCGATCGAAGCAGAGCAGTGTGAGCCTTGTTCTTTCTTCATCTTCCTCGCTAGGTCTCTTCATCATCATCAGCTCATTTCCTCTCTTTCACGTGGCAGTGGTGGTCAACCTTATTCCAGGATCCAGGCAAGCCGAGGAGTTGACGTTTAGTTGCGCATCACAGCACGTGAATAACGAGAATTGAGAACTTTAGATTTGAGCCGTAAAACAGAAAAAGAAAAATAATAATAATAATAATTCAGTTTTACCTCACTATTCACAAAAAAGTCAAGCTTAATATGAGATTCTCATATTTCTCAATCATGGCCGTCCAATTTTATCCAACGCTTTACATAGTGTTATGCGTCTCACTATAAAATAATTAATAAAATATTATTTAACTTTTAAAAGAAAATAAAAAATAAAATAATTAAAAATTAAAATAAAAGAATAAAAACAATGGTGGCCGGCCACCCCAGTTGAGCCATGGGGTGGCTTCGGCCACCCCAGACAGGCCTGTCTAGGGTGGCCAAAGCCACCCCATGGCCCTTAGGGGTAGTTTGGCCACCCCAAAAAGCTAATTTATTTTTTTTTTATTATTATTATTATTTTTTAAAATTTGGCACTTGGCACTACAAAAATACAATTTTTTTGTGACTGGAGTTTTCTGACGTGACCCTCCTATCGTGTGTCGATTGTCAGAGGCATAGCTGACAGGAAAATTTTTTTCCTGAAGTGTTACTGTGTAGCACATCAGGAAATTTAAAAAATTAATTAAAATTTTTTTTAAAAAAAAAAAAAAAAAATTCTGGAATTTTTATTTTTTCAATTAAAAAATGTATTAATTAATTTATTTATTTTTGTAATTTATTGAGCGGTTCAGAGAAACGAATTTCTCTGCACCACTTGTTGGTGCAGAGTCTCCGCATAGTCTTCTCTGCAGAGAAACCCAACAAATTTGTTGGGTTTCTCTGCACCACGAAAATGGAGGCCTTGTTTCTGCAAAAAATTTCTCCTAAATCTTTTCTCCATTTTCTCACTTCTTTTCGATTTCCATTTTCAAAAACCTAAACCCACACCCAAAAATCTTCAAACAATCAAAAACCCAAAACAATCCGAAAAATCAAAAACCTAAACGTCCAACTCAACAAATCTTCAAAAACATAAAAAAAATCTTCTTATCTTCTCCTCTTCTTCTTCTTCTCTTCTCTTCTCCTTTTTTTTTTT
The DNA here is from genome assembly GCF_901000735.1 of Corylus avellana. NCBI lineage: Eukaryota > Viridiplantae > Streptophyta > Magnoliopsida > Fagales > Betulaceae > Corylus > Corylus avellana. The sequence continues at coordinate 4,785,454 of NC_081546.1, forward strand.
TTTTTTTTTTTTTTTTT
>NC_081546.1:4785668-4791165 GCF_901000735.1 Corylus avellana
TTTTTTTTTTTTTCTGACGCACTAAAACTGGTGCGTTAGAAATTTCTGACGCGCCAGTTTGGCACGTCAGAAAATGCTGACGTGGCAAAAAAAATGTACTATTTGCCACGTCAGAAAATAGCAATTTTTTTGTAGTGTGGCCAACCCCATGGCCCTTGGGGGTGGATCGGCCACCCCCAAGGGACAAAAAAATTGATCCACCCTAAATAGTAGTCTTTCTTTTTTTTTTTTTTGATTTGGCCCGCCAGGGGTGGCCGATCACCCGAGACCATGGCCACTAGCCCGGTTTGGGGTGGCGAGCGGCTCCCCAATGGCTCCAGCGGGTGGCCAATCACCCGTTAGTTTTTTTTTATTATTTTTAATTTTTTTTTTTAAAAGTTAAATAATATTTTATTAATTATTTATAGTGGAACACGTGGCACTCTGTAGATCATTGGATAAACTTGGAAGGCTAGGATTGAAATATGAGAATCTCATATTCCTCCTCTAATGAGTAGTGATTAACTGAACACTAGCGTACATGAACAGTGTGCATACCAGTGTTCATATATTATTATTATTATTTTTACTGTTTAAATAATATTTTATAATATATGAACACTGGCGTGCACACTGTTCATGCACGTTAGTGTTCAGTTAATCACTACTCCCCCTCTAATATGAGGGGATCCAGATCCTTTTTCGGACCCAAAACAATTAATGCTTTCACTTTTGGTAATTTAGAGCCTTTGTTTGAGGACAAATTAAAAAGCTAGGAATACGATCAAAATTGTCCAAAGCTAGTGTGAGAGAGAAAATTGATAGTCACAAATCAGCTGGCACTTGGAAATGTAATTTAATAGAGGATGAAAACTTACAAAAAAAAATAATAACAATAATAGAGGATGTAACAAAAGAGAGAAAAAAAAATTATGGTTACAAGCATTCTCTTTAGGCTCTTTATTGTGAAAAAAATTCTTGTTTTAGGGAGTTAATTAAACATATTAAAATATGCTTATTCTTTACTCTTCAACAAGTTCACTTCTCGAATCATAAAAAAATTCAAAATTTAATATTCTACTAATTTCTTCATGATTCTCTCTCCCCCAATGACGAAAATACCCTTAATAATTTTTTTTTTTTTTTTTAAAAAAAAAACCTAGGGTATGGAAATTTAAAATTTTTTCTTAAAGATTTTTTTTTGGTTTGTTTTTTAGATTTATTAAAGTATATATTTTTGTCTTATTGAAAAACATCTAGGGTCATTTTTGTTTTTTTATTAGCCTTGGGAGAGACATTATCCCAATTAAAAGTTTGGAGAAGACATTGTCAATTGAGTGGTACATTGATGAGGATATAAAGACTTTTCCCAAAAATATATTTTAAGTGGATCTCTAGTTAGGAAAGCAAGATATAGGAGATTTGAAAAAATGAGTAGTTTAAATTGAAAGAGATATTTTTTTAATTAAAATAGAGAGTAAATTTTGAAAACGGGACGAGAATACTCTACCTACCCCAAATTCATATGTCAATACACAAATCATGCACTCGGAAAAAATAGAGTATCCGGGTATATATATAAAAGGATGATTAATTAGTTCAGCAGCGACGAATTGTTGTAGCATCAAATCAAGGCTCAAATCAACGACGAATTGTCCAGATCATGACTTGGCATCAAATCGCACCTTAATTAAGTTGAGACTGAATCATGTACACCATAATAATGTGGGTCGCAGGGGACACCCCAATTATATGTATATAGGATATAGCTAGTTAGCGATGGAAAGAGAAAATTTTGAATATATATAAGATCAACAGAGAGAGGATTTCCAAAGTTATTTTATTCATGTGTCTACGAATCAAAGCTCACAAGGAGGAAAACAACAAGAACGTACAGAAATAGGAAACAATTCAAACGACTGCTCAAATCATAAAAAACGACATTGAAATTAAAGGTTGATCATTTCGTAGACGACATTGAAGGTTCAAGCACAAGCTTTTCATAACTATTTAGGAGGACAATCAGGGAAATTACGCGGGCGTGGCAGAATTTTTTGGTCAGGGCCTTCCCCATCCTTCACAATGATAACACCGCTCATCCCCCAACTCGAATGCCGTTCCAAATGACAGTGCATAAACCAAACCCCTGAAAAACATCGCCATGTCATTATTCACAAATATCCATTATATATATATATATATATAGTGGGCTGTGAGATAAAGACAAAAGAGAGAGAGAGTACCAGGATTATCGGCTTTGAATCTAATAGCAGCCCATCCATTCTTAGGAACTCCGATGGTGTTAACTGCCGGTGGATATGTGATATTGCAAGTTCCAGGGGAAGTATTGGGGTCCCAATTGCCATCACCCGTCCCAACCAAAAAGAAGCTATAACCATGAAGATGCATCGGATGATTCTCCGCATTCCCAACATTAGTCCCTTGGAACACTATTTCCACGTTTGCCCCATAATCTATCATAAGTGCTGTAGCAACCCAGATTTTTAAAGTCTTATTTTAGAGATATTAAATTGATGCTATGATTATATTAATATTCATATTAGGTAATGGCATTTACTTTGAGGTTGAGATATTTATTGATGATATTAGGTAATAATATTTATTCTTGGGGAACTTATTAGATCTTATGAATATTATTGGAATGAATATTGATTTGAGGTTATTATATCATGATGATGATTTTATATTGATTATTTTATTGGGAGATTTAAGAGATATGATAATTGATGATTGATTGGTATAATTTGGAGTATGATTGTAATAATTGGTGATATAATAGGATAGTAAATGGTAGGTATAAGGATGGTAGAATAAGAAGGTAGAATAGTATAGGGTTGGTGAAATAGTATAGGGTTGGTAGAATAGTATAGGGTTGGTGGAATAGTATAGGGTTGGTGGAATAGTATAGGGTTGGTGAAATAGTAAAATGAGGGTATAATTGTAAATTGAAGGTAGAATAGTGATTGATTTTATGAGTAAGGAATTTGTGGGATTCAGATTATTAAGGGAAATTAGGTGAGAATAATATTTAATATTTTATTAGATTTGTTTTTTATAAATCGGAGTGAAACCTAACTTTCACGCCTACTTTTCCCCATTTTTTCTTCACAGCAGCCCCACACCCACTTATTCTCATACTTTGAATTATTAACTGATGCTTGTTTTTCTCTCTCCTCCCTTCAATCACGCTTATCCTTCATTCTTTACCAATATTATATTTCTTTTATTAATTTTCACCAACCCACTTGCCGACAACTCTCACTCACCTACTCCCACTCTTTCTTTCTTATTACTATTTTATTCATATTATATTATTTTTCTTTTCTTCTTTCTTTTCTTGCCGACAACTCTCACTCTTTCTTTCTTATTCATATTATTTTATTCTTATTATATATTTTTTTCTTTCTTCTTTCTTTTCTCCTTGCCGACATCTCTCACCTACTCCACCTTTTTCTTTCCTTTCTTCTTCTTTCTTCATTCCATCTTACTTTATTTCGCATATTTAATTCATCTCTCCTGCTCAACATATTGCTTCATCATAGAATTTACGTGAGTAAGAGAGGAGAGAAACCGAGAGTGAGATGGAATTTAAGACAGAGAGCTGAAGAGGAAGAAAGAGAGTTTAGGCGAGAGAGAGAGAGAGAGAGAGAGAGAGAGAAAGTCAGTGAAGAGATTGTTATGGGTATGGACCAACTGCAGTAGAACGGGTTTCAAGTAATTACCTTTGATGATCCATTCATGTAATCCACTGTAAGTATTCTTACTTACTGAGTATGATATTGATATCCAATAATACGGATTTTTGTGGTTTTATAACTTGTCTATCATTTTGCTATATATGATTCAACAATGATTTATATTGTCGGAAATCAATTGACTCACTACTTCACAGTTTTTTTGTAGTGCTTGCAGGAATGGAAAAATCAAGGTAATTATGCAGTTGTGATTAGAGATTCATATTGAGATGTACAGAGATTCCAAGTTGGTTAAGTTTTGTCTAGAGTTTAGACTGTCGGATAGATTTGTATAAATGCCTTGTACGACATAGCTTTGGGTATTTTTGAATAAAGAAAAGTATTTTAACAGTATTTTTTTGTATTGATAATTAACGATCTCATATAGCGGAAAACTGTAATTATCAATACAAAAAAATACTGTTAAAATACTTTTCTTTATACAAAAATACCCAAAGCTATGTCGTACAAGGCATTTATACAGATCTATCCGACAGTCTAAACTCTAGACAAAACTTAACCAACTTGGAATCTCTGTACATCTCAATATGAATCTCTAATCACAACTGCATAATTACCTTGAATTTTCCATTCCTGCAAACACTACAAAATTGTGAAGTAGTGAGTCAATTGATTTCCGACAATATAAATCATTGTTGAATCATATATAGCAAAATGCTAGACAAGTTATAAAACCACAAAAATCCGTATTATTGGATATCAATATCATACTCAGTAAGTAAGAATACTTACAGTGGATTACATGAATGGATCATCCAAGGTAATTACTTGAAACCCGTTCTGCTGCAGTTGGTCCATACCCATAACAATCCCTTCACTGACTTTCTCTCTCTCTCTCTCTCGCCTAACCTCTCTTTCTTCCTCTTCAGCTCTCTGTCTTAAATTCCATCTCACTCTCGGTTTCTCTCCTCTCTTACTCACGTAAATTCTATGATGAAGCAATATGTTGAGCAGGAGAGATGAATTAAATATACGAAATAAAGTAAGATGGAATGAAGAAAGAAGAAGAAAGGAAAGAAAAAGGTGGAGTAGGTGAGAGTTTGTCGGCAAGGAGAAAAGAAAGAAGAAAGAAAAAATATATATAATAAGAATAAAATAATATAAATAAGAAAGAAAGAGTGAGAGTTGTCGGGGGAGAAAAGGAGAAAAGAAAAAATAATATAAAATAAGAATATAAAAAGGATTAAGAAAGAAGTTTAGGTGTGAACTCAAAGTTTAGGTTTGAATAAAAAAAAGGAATAAGAAAGAAAAAGTGGGAACATTGTTCGGCAAGTGGGTTGGTGAAAATGAATAAAGAAAAAACAAGCATCAGTTAATAATTCAAAGTATGAGAATAAGTGGGTGTGGGGCTGCTGTGAAGAAAAAATGGGGAAAAGTAGGCGTGAAAGTTAGGTTTCACTCCAATATATTAAAAACAGATCTAATAAAATATTAAATATTATTCTCACCTAATTTCCCTTAATAATCTGAATCCCACAAATTCCTTACTCATAAAATCAATCACCAATTATTACAATCATACTCCAAATTATACCAATCAATCATCAATTATCATATCTCTTAAATCTCCCAATAAAATAATCAAAATAAAATCATCATCATGATATAATAACCTCAAATCAATATTCATTCCAATAATATTCATAAGATCTAATAAATTCCTCAAGAATAAATATTATTACCTAATATCATCAATAGATATCTCAACCTCAAAGTAAATGCCATTACCTAATATGAATATT
>NC_081546.1:4791265-4826532 GCF_901000735.1 Corylus avellana
AATGACATCATAATTCGATTCATTCTAAATACACAACCGTTTCTATTTTCTCATCCCAACTTTTGTGTCGATGCTACAATATCAGCGAAAATCTTCCAGTACTACATTTTTACTTAATAAATCATAACTCAACAAAAGAAACTCGTAATTAAGATTTCAACTCAAACGAAATACACGATTACATCAAATGTAAGATTCTCATCCATTCTTGACTAATACATATTGTGCTTGCTGCGTTCTAGAGATGAAATTGATAAGCAAGCAAAGTAGGATATGGGTAAGTTTTCAAGCTGGATGTTCCAAAGTACACATGCTAAAATCTCTCTCTCTTGGGTCTTGCAAGGTCAAGAAGAGAAAAGAGAGAAAGATAGTCCTGTTGCTTTCTAGAAATGAAGATTTGAAAAGCATTTCAGGACATGATGTGCATGTGACTCCTTCCTGAGACTTTCAAAATACCCATATCGGATGCTCCCTCTCCTCTGTCATGTATGGAGACTGAGAAGAAAAGGGAGATATTTAGCCTGAGAAGCATGATCAAGGATAATCTTGCTTCCTCAGGACATGATCAACGATAATCTTGCTTCAATGGTTTACTACTGAGAGTATAAGGTGTTGGGTTTGTGAATCAAATCGTGATGCTTGCATTTTTCTCTCTTTTGAGGATATGCTCAACTGGAAGAAAAGTCGAGCTTTCATTGTATGGAAGGCTATTAATAGAAGATTTCAGGCGAAGGAGTATGATCAGAAGGCATGTGTTGCAATGGAGAAAGAGGTGGGAATTTATAGGAAAGATTTCTGGTAATGAACGAGCGCGTGGTGCGCGTTGGCATGACAATTCCTTCAGTTGCCCACGCATGGTATTTGAAGTCGTTGATTGAACAGTGGGTTTGAAAAATGAGCTCAGTCGAATTTATGACAGGAGACAAGATCCTACTTCCACTGGATCTTTTGACAAAATTTCCATCGCGGCCCGAGGTCGCCTAACGCTTTGTTGTTTACTGTTTATTTCACCTGAAGTGAAAAATTCCTTTAAAGCCACTCGTCTGCTGCTTCCAGAAACTTCACAAAATTTCTTCAGTTCCTAACGCTTAGTCTCTTCTCAGTACTTCATCTCTCCCAATTTCTTCGTATTCTCAACTATTTTCCTTACTCTCCTAAATATGGGAGTATCATCATCATCCGTTAACAACCTCGATTTGAATGTTGCTCCTGCAGCACAACCCATTGTTATGCCTGACGTGCAACCGGAGGTGCCTGTTGTTCCCCCTGAAGTGTCTGCTATTCATCCCGTCGTACCTGTTACACACCCTAATGAACCTGCTGCATATCCTAACGTATGGCAGCCAACTTTTGTCTTTGACAATCGCCCTATCACTATTCACGATTCTGTCATGCTCCATGATTTTACTGCTGTAGCAGTGGCCAAAGGTTTCGTAATTCCACGGGATCAAACGTTCTTAGCTGATAGGTCGGATACTGATGCTATTAATAACTCATTGGCATTCAGTATCCAAGGTGCTGCTTCAGTTTCTGACATGGCACAACGTGTGAGTGCCAGAAATGTTGAGCTGAAAGTCTCAAGAAACCAAATCGGGGTCTTACAGCGACTGCTCAAATACTACAAACGAAAACACGTGGATTTGAAGCAGGAGAATACTCAGCTGAAAAAGATGATGCTATCTTACGCAGAATACTTGGGACCAAAGATGCTAGAAATGGAGAAGAATACCGAACGTCTCCAGCGACAGCACGAAAAACTCCGGGTCGATGTTCAGGGGTATTGCAAGTCTCTCCGCACACGCTCTAGTCAGGTACCTCATTAGAAATAAATATTCCCTTAGATAATTCAATTATATAAATATATACGATTCTGCTCATACTAGGTTTTCTCTATGCAGAAATAATTTTTCTGGAGCAGCTCTGAGGAATCATCTGCTCATCATTACCACGTATCTCTTTATGCAACAAATTCCCTTCTCTTTTTTTTTTTTTTTTTTTTTTTTATGGACACTGGTATGTAATATTATAAGGAGCTTGTTCTCCAAACATTTCTTTTCGTAATCATCCAGTACTCATTCAATATTCATTATATAATCATCATGTCATTATAATAACTTCATTTAAATAAACAATCTGTTTAACAAGTTAATCACTCAATAAAACATCTAAGTATGCACCATCACATGTTATCAACCTCTAAAATACTTTAATATCATTGAACATATATCTTATAAGAGAAATTTAGATCATGTCACTATATTATATCACTATATTATATTGTCTTTCAACTCTTACCTTTATGCTTCAATTTACCTCAAGAATAATAATCCATTATCTTTACTTAGTAAAAGAAAATTATATCAAAAGCTTTGGCATGTAACTAAAATTTCTCATAATTTCATATCCACTAATGCCTCAAAATTTAAATATTATCCACAACCTAGGAGCACTAATTCATCCTCAAAACTTTAAGCATCACTTCAATATAATTTACCTCAATTACAGAAAACCTAACACCTTAAATCCTAAGAATCACCTCAAAGATTTCATGAATTGTACCTTAAAGTCATCACAATCATTCGAAAATATCAAAATCCTTAAACCACAACTTTATATCTCAAAATATCTTATAGATTCTAGGGTATACCTTATTTGCATTTATCCCTGCAATACTTAGGCATTCACTTCATGCCATTACGTAATCCTTATTCATCAATCCATATATTATAACATCAATCATAGTATCATTATTGTCATCGACCAAACCTTAGCCATTACCAAAAACTCATATAAACTCTATATCATTAATTCAGTTCAAGAATCATTTCACAATCGACATCCATAAGACCATTCGTTACTAAGTCACTTACACCATTTGTCTCACAACCTAAATCAATAAAACCATTTTGTCACCAAATTAATTTCACAAATTAGCTAGCAACCCAAATCTATAAAATCATCATACGATTTTTAAATCATGATCAATAATCTTTTCTAAATCCTCGAGACACCTTAAAATATACCATTATCAATCGATACTCTAGAAAACTGCCGCAAATCCAAATAGGCAGATACTATAGATCACAACCTATCTATAAAATAAAATTCATCTCCGTCATTAACATGATCACAATAATAAAATCCTCCAAATTAATCACACTAAGATGATTTTTTTTTTTTTTTTTTTTAACAAAAAATTAACCATTAGAAAAATGCTCATGCATCATTTATTAGAGACCACACAACAATGCACACTCTACTTGGCCGGAATGTGGCTTCTCATTAACCCCCCAAAATTTTTTTTTTTTTTTTTTTTTTTTAATTAAAAAAAATCTGCCAGAACCTTATAACCTTTGCTCTGATACCAAAATTGTAACATCCCCAGCCCGTTAAGGCTGAGTTTGCCACTTTTTCTTCTTTTACAACAAAAGTTCTTGCAAAGATCTATAAGGTCTATCAGAGTACTTGATTTTAAAGGATACGAAAAATGTATAAAACATTATTCAAGAGATTTTATTACAAGCGAAATTATAAAACATTAAACTTTAGTTGCGGAATATCATATCATTACAATAACTTATATGAAAAGACTTTGAAAATTAATAATTATTTCCACCCCATTCCGGCCTCCTATTCCAGCATCCTTTCTACCTGAAAACAAGAAATAAAACTGAATTAGCCCAAAGGGGGCCCAGCAAGTAAAATCCACAACCATAAATAGTTTTACTCCTTGTTCTCAGTTTTGAAAATCGTTTTCACAAATAAATATACATCCAGCCATAATAATATATGTAAGTACGGTTGCATCTCCCGTAACATATACATACTATTACATCTAGTAATAGATCATCGTTGTAAATCATCTTTATAAATCATCATCATAATGCATCATTATAAATAATCTTTGTAAATCATCATAGCATATTATCGTTGAAAATATAGTATCATTTTCTCATAATAGGCCCATGTACACTATTACCCCTGTGCACGAGGGTTGCGGGTCCTTGTGACCATGGCACTGAACTGTGGCCTCAGCCATGCCCGACCGTCAATTAACTCTTTTTCTTGGTGCACTCAACGGTCTGTTGATGGAATACCACCTTGTAACAATCTCGTATAGCGGAAAAACTGTAATTATCAATACAAAAAAATACTGTTAAAATACTTTTCTTTATACAAAAATACCCAAAGCTATGTCGTACAAGGCATTTATACAAATCTATCCGACAGTCTAAACTCTAGACAAAACTTAACCAACTTGGAATCTCTGTACATCTCAATATGAATCTCTAATCACAACTGCATAATTACCTTGATTTTCCATTCCTGCAAGCACTACAAAAAACTGTGAAGTAGTGAGTCAATTGATTTCCGACAATATAAATCATTGTTGAATCATATATAGCAAAATGCTAGACAAGTTATAAAACCACAAAAATCCGTATTATTGGATATCAATATCATACTCAGTAAGTAAGAATACTTACAGTGGATTACATGAATGGATCATCAAAGGTAATTACTTGAAACCCGTTCTGCTGCAGTTGGTCCATACCCATAACAATCCCTTCACTGACTTTCTCTCTCTCTCTCTCTCTCTCTCTCTCTCGCCTAAACTCTCTTTCTTCCTCTTCAGCTCTCTGTCTTAAATTTCCATATCACTCTCGGTTTCTCTCCTCTCTTTTGTATGAATGAGGCATTTAAATAAAGAAGAACTAAAAGAGAAAGAAGAAAAATGGGAGCAGGTGAGAGCTGTCGGCAGAAGGGGAAAAGAAAGAAAATAATATAATAAGAATAAAATAATAGGAATAAGAAAGAAAGAGTGGGAGTAGGTGAGAGTTGTCGGGGGAGAAAAGGAGAAAAGAAAAAAATAATATAAAATAAGAATATAAAAAGGAATAAGAAAGAAGTTTAGGTTTGAATTCAAAGTTTAGGTTTGAATAAAAAAAATAAGAAAGAAAAAGTGGGAGCAGGTGAGAAAATTAGGGAAAAGTAGGCGTGAAAGTTAGGTTTCACTCCAATTTATTAAAAACAAATCTAATAAAATATTAAATATTATTCTCACCTAATTTCCCTTAATAATCTGAATCCCACAAATTCCTTACTCATAAAATCAATCACCAATTATTACAATCATACTCCAAATTATACCAATCCATCATCAATTATCATATCTCTTAAATCTCCCAATAAAATAATCAAAATAAAATTATCATCATGATATAATAACCTCAAATCAATATTCATTCCAATAATATTCATAAGATCTAATAAATTCCTCAAGAATAAATATTATTACCTAATATCATCAATAAATATCTCAACCTCAAAGTAAATGCCATTACCTAATATGAATATTAATATAATCATAGCATCAATTTAATATCTCTAAAATAAGACTTTAAAAATCTGGGGTGCTACAATCTTCCCTCCTTATTAGAATTTCGTCCTCGAAATTAAAGCCCATAAATTACCACCTATCTTCAAATTGAGCAACCCAAATTAAAAACAAATCACACTTGAACCATAACTTACTCAAGTTACTATAAAAATTTTTAAATTCAATCTGTTCATAAATAAATATCATAACATATTCCATACCCAAGCGATGTGAGATTCTACAAGCACTCTTCTTGGGCACCAGTGTCACCGTTGGCAATCCTCAGGAAATTTCTTCATTCTCGGCCCTTAACTTTTGGCCCTTATACATTTCATTGTGTCTTAACTGACACCATTATAATATAACTCACTTTTGGCATCACCAACGTGTGTCCACTAGCGACCCTCATAGGCTTGTGCACACTCCCATCATCTCAGGCTGGGTAATGCTTTGATACCATTTGTAACATCCCAGGGAAAAGCGCTAGCCACATCTGCGCTATTACCCCAAAAGGACTAGTCAATTTGGAGCTTCCCTAGAATTCATTATAAAGCCCAGTTTCACCTAGTAACTAGGCAATGTGGGACTTAGCACCCATGACTATCTCTATAAACTACCCACTCAATGTGGGCTTCTTCTCATCATGCAGTGCTTCAATACCACATGACTTGGCGTTACTAGGTGGCTCTGATACCATTTTTTGTAACGATCTGATCTCATATAGCGGAAAAACTGTAATTATCAATACAAAAAAAATACTCTTAAAATACTTTTCTTTATACAAAAATACCCAAAGCTATGTCGTACAAGGCATTTATACAGATCTATCCGACAGTCTAAACTCTAGACAAAACTTAACCAACTTGGAATCTCTGTACATCTTAATATGAATCTCTAATCACAACTGCATAATTACCTTGATTTTCCATTCCTGCAAGCACTACAAAAAACTGTGAAGTAGTGAGTCAATTGATTTCCGACAATATAAATCATTGTTGAATCATATATAGCAAAATGCTAGACAAGTTATAAAACCACAAAAATCCTTATTATTGGATATCAATATCATACTCAGTAAGTAAGAATACTTACAGTGGATTACATGAATGGATCATCAAAGGTAATTACTTGAAACCCGTTCTGCGGCAGTTGGTCCATACCCATAACAATCCCTTCACTGACTTTCTCTCTCTCTCTCTCTCCTAAACTCTCTTTCTTCCTCTTCAGCTCTCTGTCTTAAATTTCCATCTCACTCTCGGTTTCTCTCCTCTCTTTTGTATGAATGAGGCATTTAAATAAGGAAGGACTAAAAGAGAAAGAAGAAAAGTGGGAGCAGGTGAGAGCTGTCGGCAGAAGGAGAAAAGAAAGAAAATAATATAAAATAAGAATAAAAAAATAGGAATAAGAAAGAAAAAGGTGGGAGTAGGTGAGAGCTGTCGGCAGAGGGAGAAAAGAAAGAAAAAAAAAATAATATAAAATAAGAATATAAAAAGGAATAAGAAAGAAGTTTAGGTTTGAATTCAAAGTTTAGGTTTGAAAAAAGGAATAAGAAAGAAAAAGTGGGAGCAGGTGAGAAAATTGGGGAAAAGTAGGCGTGAAAGTTAGGTTTCACTCCAATTTATTAAAAACAAATCTAATAAAATATTAAATATTATTCTCACCTAATTTCCCTTAATAATCTGAATCCCACAAATTCCTTACTCATAAAATCAATCACCAATTATTACAATCATACTCAAAATTATACCAATCAATCATCAATTATCATATCTCTTAAATCTCCCAATAAAATAATCAAAATAAAATCATCATCATGATATAATAACCTCAAATCAATATTCATTCCAATAATATTCATAAGATCTAATAAATTCCTCAAGAATAAATATTATTACCTAATATCATCAATAGATATCTCAACCTCAAAGTAAATGCCATTACCTAATATGAATATTGATATAATCATAGCATCAATTTAATATCTCTAAAATAAGACTTTAAAAATCTGGGTTGCTACAATCTTCCCTCCTTATTAGAATTTCGTCCTCGAAATTAAAGCCCATAAATTACCACCTATCTTCAATTTGAGCAACCCAAATTAAAAACAAATCATACTTGAACCATAACTTACTCAAGTTACTATAAAAAATTTTAAATTCAATATGTTCATAAATAAATATCATAACATATTCCATACCCAGGCGATGTGAGACTCTACAAGCACTCTTCTTGGGCACCAGTGTCACCGTTGGCAATCCTCAGGGAATTTCTTCATTCTTGGCCCTTAACTTTTGGCCCTTATACATTTCATTGTGTCTTAACTGACACCATTATAATATAACCCACTTTTGGCATCACCAACGTGTGTCCACTAGCGACCCTCATAGGCTTGTGCAAACTCCTACCATCTCAGGCTGGGTAATGTTTTGATACCATTTGTAACATCCCAGGGAAAAGCGCTAGCCACATCTGCGCAATTACCCCAAAAGAATTAGTCAATTTGGAGCTTCCCTAGAATTCATTATAAAGCCCAGTTTCACCTAGTAACTAGGCAATGTGGGACTTAGCACCCATGACTATCTCTATAAACTACCCACTCAATGTGGGCTTCTTCTCATCATGCAGTGCTTCAATACCACATGACCTGGCGTTACTAGGTGAAACTGGGCTTTATAATGAATTCTAGGGAAGCTCCAAATTGACTAGTCCTTTTGGGGTAATAGCGCAGATGTGGCTAGCGCTTTTCCCTGGGATGTTACAAATGGTATCAAAGCATTACTCAGCCTGAGAGGATGGGAGTGTGCACAAAATGGTAGGTATAAGGATGGTAGAATAAGAAGGTAGAATAGTATAGGGTTGGTGAAATAGTATAGAGTTGGTAGAATAGTATAGGGTTGGTGGAATAGTATAGGGTTGGTGGAATAGTATAGGGTTGGTGAAATAGTAAAATGAGGGTATAATTGTAAATTGAAGGTAGAATAGTGTTTGATTTTCTCCTATAAATAAGCTCTTCTCCTTCAGTATTTTCACCACTCATCTCCTCTCCCATCTCTTGCATATATTCTTCCTTCTTCCGCTTTTTACTCGGTCTTTCTTCTTTCTAAGAGTATTTACTCAGAACAGAGAGAGAAAGGGCGAGACCAAGCGCTACAAGAAAGAAAGAACACAAGAGAAACCGAGAGTGAGATGGGAAATTTAAGACAGAGAGTTGAAGAGGAAGAAAGAGAGTTTAGGCGAGAGAGAGAGAGAGAGAGAGAAAGTCAGTGAAGGGATTGTTATGGGTATGGACCAACTGCAGCAGAACGGGTTTCAAGTAATTACCTTTGATGATCCATTCATGTAATCCACGGTAAGTATTCTTACTTACTGAGTATGATATTGATATCCAATAATACGGATTTTTGTGGTTTTATAACTTGTCTAGCATTTTGCTATATATGATTCAACAATTATTTATATTATCGGAAATCAATTGACTCACTACTTCACAGTTTTTTGTAGTGCTTGCAGGAATGGAAAATCAAGGTAATTATGCAGTTGTGATTAGAGATTCATATTGAGATGTACAGAGATTCCAAGTTGGTTAAGTTTTGTCTAGAGTTTAAACTGTCGGATAGATTTGTATAAATGCCTTGTACGACATAGCTTTGGGTATTTTTTATATAAAGAAAAGTATTTTAACAGTATTTTTTTGGTATTGATAATTACAGTTTTTCCGCTATATGAGATCGTTACAAAATGGTATCAGAGCCACCTAGTAACGCCAGGTCATGTGGTATTGAAGCACTGCATGACATTTTAAGAGGGGGAGTTTGTAACACCCCGGTCCCATATTGGGAAGATGAGAAGAAGCCCACATTGAGTGGGTAGTTTATAGAGATAGTCATGGGTGCTAAGTCCCACATTGCCTAGTTACTAGGTGAAACTGGGCTTTATAATGAATTATAGGGAAGCTCCAAATTGACTAGTCCTTTTGGGGTAATAGCGCAGATGTGGCTAGCGCTTTTCCCTGGGATGTTACATATGGTATCAAAACATTACCCAGCCTGAGATGGTGGGAGTGTGCACAAGCCTATGAGGGTCGCTAGTGGACACACGTTGGTGATGCCAAAAGTGGGTTATATTATAATGGTGTCAGTTAAGAAACAATGAAATGTATAAGGGCCAAAAGTTAAGGGCCGAGAATGAAGAAATTCCCTGAGGATTGCCAACGGTGACACTGGTGCCCAAGAAGAGTGCTTGTAGAGTCTCACATCGCCTGGGTATGGAATATGTTATGATATTTATTTATGAACAGATTGAATTTAAAAAATTTTTTATAGTAACTTGAGTAAGTTATGGTTCAAGTATGATTTGTTTTTAATTTGGGTTGCTCAATTTGAAGATAGGTGGTAATTTATGGGCTTTAATTTCGAGGACGGAATTCTAATAAGGAGGGAAGATTGTAGCAACCCAGATTTTTTAAAGTCTTATTTTAGAGATATTAAATTGATGCTATGATTATATTAATATTCATATTAGGTAATGGCATTTACTTTGAGGTTGAGATATTTATTGATGATATTAGGTAATAATATTTATTCTTGAGGAATGTATTAGATCTTATGAATATTATTGGAATGAATATTGATTTGAGGTTATTATATCATGATGATGATTTTATATTGATTATTTTATTGGGAGATTTAAGAGATATGATAATTGATGATTGATTGGTATAATTTGGAGTATGATTGTAATCATTGGTGAAATAATAGGATAGTAAATGGAAGGTAGAAATAGTATAGGGTTGGTGGAATAGTATAGGGTTGGTGAAATAGTATAGGGTTGGTGGAATAGTGTAGGGTTGGTGGAATAGTATAGGGTTGGTGAAATAGTAAAGGGTTGGTGGAATAGTGTAGGGTTGGTGGAATAGTATAGGGTTGGTGAAATAGTATTTGATTTTCTCCTATAAATAGAACTCTTCTCCTTCACAATTTTCACAACTCATCTCCTCTCCCATCTCTTGCATATATTCTTCATTCTTCCGCTTTTTACTCGGTCTTTCTTCTTTCTAAGAGTGTTTACTCAGAACAGAGAGAGAAAGGGCGAGACCAAGCGCTACAAGAAAGAAAGAACACAAGAGAAACCGAGAGTGAGATGGGAAATTTAAGACGGAGAGCTGAAGAGGAAGAAAGAGAGTTTAGGCGAGAGAGAAAGAGAGAGAGAAAGTCAGTGAAGGGATTGTTATGGGTATGGACCAACTGCAGCAGAACGGGTTTCAAGTAATTACCTTTGATGATCCATTCATGTAATCCACTGTAAGTATTCTTACTTACTGAGTATGATATTGATATCCAATAATACGGATTTTTGTGGTTTTATAACTTGTCTAGCATTTTACTATATATGATTCAACAATGATTTATATTATCGGAAATCAATTGACTCACTACTTCACAGTTTTTGTAGTGCTTGCAGGAATGGAAAATCAAGGTAATTATGCAGTTGTGATTAGAGAGTCATATTGAGATGTACAGAGATTCCAAGTTGGTTAAGTTTTGTCTAGAGTTTAGACTGTCGGATAGATTTGTATAAATGCCTTGTACGACATAGCTTTGGGTATTCATGTATGGAGAAAAGTATTTTAACAGTATTTTTTTTGTATTGATAATTACAGTTTTTCCGCTATATGAGATTGTAACGTTACAAGTGCCTTGGTTCCTACGCTTGGGATTTTATATTTATCCGCATCAGGCCCTGTGTAGTCAAACTGAACGGGAGGCATATCCGGGAAATCTTTGTCCAAAGGCAAGTCACTGCATGAAGGTTTTCAAATAATTAGTGGATGATAATTAGCAATAATATATATATATATATATATATTAAAAGCCAATTAAAGGAAAGTGGATCGAAGGGATCTTCAGGAAATTAAAGAGAAAAACAAGAAATTAACAAATAAAAACAGTAGTGTAGTGCAGTAAGTACGTACGTACGTACCAGTAGTATGAATAAAGTATATCAGTGGTTGGGTTCTGGAAAGTTATGTTGTTCAAGCTTGCAGCATGTCTATTATTCTGTGGACCCGAACAATTGTGCTCGGGGCAAAGTATCTGTTTTACAGACACTGATATCAAAATGTGTTTGTTGATAACTGTCGGCACATCAACCGGGTTCAATGACTTTATTTGACTTGTGAAGCTGCTTGCAGCATCCCTGTCGCCGGAATCAGGAAGGGACGGAGAGGGAATAGTGGTCGGAGGAGTAGCCCCTGTATACATAAGAATGGCTGAAGTGTGGTTCTTGTCAAATGGGGCACCTCGACTGTCGTCCATGAAAGGTGTAGCAACGACGTAATAGTAACTGGGTGCCTGGTTTGCTGTTAGCAATACGTCCATTGTTTGTCCTGGGGTTATCATTATGTATTCCACGTCGGTTATGGGCGTTATGTATGCACCATCTTGTCCCACAACTGTAATCTTGTGGTCTGCGATTCCAAAAAACATTTCCTCATTCATCACCGCATTTACTATACGGAGAAGATATGTCTTGCCGTCTTTTACTGATAGAGTATAACTTTCATCTGCATTAACGTACGTACGTCAATATAAATATAATTATGATATGATATTAATTAGACAATATATATATATATATATGCATTTGATGAAAGATAATTATGTTACCAGTGGGGCAGGCATCTGAAGGTCCTAGTAAGCCATTGATGGCATATGCATCTGATATGTTTGGATCACCACCGGTTTTCAGGGCGTATTCGATATTTTTCATGACATCTCCATTGTACCATTCTCCTGCATGCATGCAGCACAATAAAATTGCTGCCGAAAAATCATATATATATATATATATATATATATATATATATATATAAACTCAGCATTTAATTTTCTCAAGGAAATTAATATGGGAAATGATCTTCAGTATAAGTATTTTGTGGTATATAACTAGAGATTAGTTAGTTAAACTATACCGAGTACAAGCACGTGCTCGCCATCGGGCTGCGTATGATATGGATAAGAGGTTCCCCGTGGCGGGTTGATGACAATGGCACCGTGGACTGTGGCACGCGACCAGTCACTGTGGGCATGCCACCAAAGTGTTCCTTCTTCGTCAGAAAATATAACTTCATAAGTTAAGCTTTGTCCTGGTTGAATGGGCATCTGTGTGACGTACTCAGGACCATCATACCATGGATTTCTTGGTTGTTTCACTCCGTGCCTGTCAATTAATTGTCATCGCCAAACTATTCTTTAGGTTTCATGATATTTTCATTAATTTTTGCCCATGAAGCCCCAGCGGTTCTGAGAGAGAGAGAGAGAGTTACTGAGTGGGGAAATTTTAAGTCCCACAATTTTAGCCGTTTTGATATACTCCCCTGAATTTTCAAAACTCTCACTTAGGCCCCCTAAATTTTGGTTTTTTTTTTTCACTTTGGACCATTTTAACTTTTTATGCCAATTTTACCCTCAACCAAAATTACGTCGTTTTGGACTCCAAAACTACACCGTTTTGGGTTTCAAAACTACATCACCACTCAACACAAAACGATGTCGTTTTGAGCATAATATTAATATTAATATTAAAAAATAATAAAAAAAAATGAAATCTAGTTTAAGTGCAGGGTGGGCGGTCTTGGCCACATGGGGAGACTGTTGGAAAGGCCAAAAAAAAAAAGCGAGAGGGAGGAAGGGGATGCGGGTGCATTTGGTGGCGAACCCACTACAGGGCAGGAGTGGTTTTGACCACCACATTACCGATCGTTGGGGTGGTACGAAACAACGACCCTTCGTGGATGGGCACCCAGTCACTTTTCTTCTTTTTTTTGGCCCGAAGTGTGAGGATACCCAATATGCGTTCGACCGCTTGGATCAATAAACCCACCTCCGATTTCTTTTTAATTAATTAATTAATTTATTTTGCTTTTCTTTTTTTTTTTTAAAAAAAAAATAATAATAATAATAAATTAATGCCTAAAACGACATCATTTTGGGCTGGATAGGTGTTGTAGTTTTAAGACACAAAACGACGTAATTTTGAGGGAGGGTAAAATGGGTATAAAAAGTCAAATTGTTTGACTTACGTTAAAAGGGTCCAAAGTGAGAAAAAACCAAAGTTCAGGGGGCCTAAGTAAGAGTTTTGGAAATTCATGAGAAATATATCAAAACGGCTGGAAGTTGAGGGAGGCTTTCTGAAGTTTTCCCTTTTAATTAATTACCAGTGAATAGTGACACCATAATCTGCACTGTTGTGAACTCGGATTAATGCCCTATCGCCTTTGTGAACATGAATCGTTGGGCCAGGCCATGAAGGAATACCTTTATATTCTACAATAAGCATGCTCTTTGTGGTACACATCCTTTTAAAAGGCATCTCCCTCAGCTGCAATCGAAACGGACAATTATATTATAAAACCAACTAGTGTAAGCACAGAGAACTTTTCCCCCATATATATATATATATATATATAAATATTTCTCATAAAGCACGCAATTTTTTTTTTTTTTTTTTGGTAACGAACTGGCATTCATAAACTAAAAAGAAAATTACAGGACAAACATAAAGCTAAAACAAGTTTAGACAAGAAGCTAAACTTGCAAATGCAAGCTTAGATAGAATAACTCATTACAAACATATATACCACTAGCACCTCAATAAAGGTGAAAGTGGAGGTCACCTGCAAATGCAACTGATGAAAGCCGTAGCGCAATATGATGGATATTACCCTCAAAAATAAGAATACCCCTATTAAACATCTAAACAGGCTTTCTAAGAAGCAGTGGAGATTTATATGAAAAGAAACATTGGAAAAAAAAAGGTTTATTTCACAGACAATGAGTATGAAGCCCAACCGGTTAGGGTTAACAAAAACTCCATTCAAACAGACCACCAGCACATCAAAGAACCAGAAAGAAACCAAAAAGAAAGAAAAAAAAAATCCACTTCACAGAATAAAGCACTGCATTTACATACGCTAGCTAGTTCAGCTAAAACGATATCAAACTCCTCAACATCCGGGGGCGGACCCACATTATAGAGTGGGGGGTCCCTGGCAACCCCAAGAAAAAAAAAAATTTCCCCTTAAGCCTTTGAAAAAAAAAAAAATACATGTAATGGCCCTTCAAAATTACCGTTCAAACCCAAAAAAAAATTTTCCCACATAAATTTTACCCCCTAAAATGTTTCCCCTTAGAAAAAACCCCACTTGGGCCTAGAAGAATAAAAAATATAAGCTTTTATCAACTAACACATTCCTAGAAGAATACGAATGCCAAAGGAAAAAATAAAAAATAAAAAATTATTATGGTTCCCTAGCCTCACACAATAGTCTAAGAGCCAGTTTTCCTAGCCTCTCGCAGCAGGTTGGAATAATCTCCAGAGCTTGAAGACAAAAATAAAAAATCATAACATTCGGTCGACAATAAGATGAGAGAGAGGACAAAAATAAAAAATAAATAAATAAATAAAATGGGAGACAATTGTGTGGTGGTGGGGAGAGTAGAGGGATAAATAATGAGAGAGGGAAGAGTAAAATAGTAATTTAATATATATATATTCCTGGGTCCGCCCCTGTCAACGTCTATATATACAAGTTACAAACATATATAACAGGAACATCTTAGTTGAAACTTACATTGAATCTATAACGGTGGACGTTCAAAGCGGAGGAAAGCAGCAGCCCATCGAAAAACAAAAAGCCAATTAGGAAACCCAGGATCACACCCATCTTCTTTACACCCATATTATATCACTCTTTAAGTCTCTGTCTTCTGTGACTTTCAGCTAGGATTTGGGGTCTATTTATAGAGCCAACTTTCCTCAAGGCACCCACCATAATTAATTCAAAATTACAACTTTATACACCCTACATTTTGGGTCATTTGTAATGTTTCCCCTAAATTATAAATATTTATAGGACTTGAATTTGATAGTTAGGGGAAGGAAGAATGATCAAGTTTAATTATGGCATCTGACATCTCGAGCACCAAATGATAATGGCCTTCCGTGACTAGTTAGTGGGGTTTCTAGAAGTGCATATTGGTGTGGAAATAGCTTGGGAGAGAGAGAGAGAGAGAGGTGATAGCATATATTTGGGAGTGGGAATCCATGGTTCTTATTATTTTCTTTCCTGTAATCGATCCTTCCCCACCAAAGAATGTTGCTTCAAAATTCCAACTCAAAACACTATAAACTTATAAAAAAAATAATAATAATTGATTTAATTAATATTCTAAAACCAAAAATTTGTTAAGAGAAAAGCTCTTGTTCAAATCATCCCCCACCCCACCTTGCCACTACACTCTGCTTTGTTTAATTTGAAGAAGTTTATCGCATTTCAGCCTTGCACTGCGACATATAGCTATATACCTAAGCTGACCATTTCAGTTGTACGTAGTTGCTGTTGTTCTTATTCTTTTCTCTAGCTGTTTCTTCTTCTTGTTTTTGCTCCCCCGATCGATAGAATTAGTGTTAACGTACAATATCACCATTGATTTGTCACTTCAAATTCTCGATTGTCCTTTATAATTATAGCATAACAGCCAAAAGGAAGAGCCGACGTAAATAACAGCCAATGCGTGAATGACTCCTAGCTAGCTAGCTACCTACCTTCATCGATCTAAGATGGTACCAATTAAGAACATCCTACAGAATTTGGACCACATCGTCACCATCGTTGTCGATCGATTGTTGAGAACATGCATGCATTTGGGTGAATTATAGAGTCTGATCAATCACGTTGTAATAACAAGTAATAAGGGCTACGAACAGTTTTGTTAATAAACGCATGCAGCGTCACGCCAACATGTTAGATGTCCACTCATGGCTTCTGGGACATGCCTACCCTAGACTCCCGGCACTTGTCCTATTGCTTTTTTGCAAGTTAACCCACCCTTCCTTCCCCTCAGAGAAGCTAAGAAAAATAGCGTTTATAGCCCACTCTAGGACATACACCGGCCTCAAGATTTAATTAGAAATGCTGTGCATATAATTCTTAATTACTCTCATGGACACTATAATTCTTAGAATGGATAAGTGCTATTGCATTTTGATTCAAAAATTGAAATTTTAAAAGTTACATCAAGTGAGAATAAGAGTATAAAGGTGAGAGTATGTCCATGAGTCAAACCAAGGACGGGTATCCTGAGCCAGTAATTGCTGAATCCATGGGGTTTTATGCATGTGCAACTAAATTTTATAGGGATGTAAGGATGCAAGATATTATATATTCTCGAAGGGGATTCGGAGCATGTCGTAAAAGCCATCAACGCGACTAGCTCTTAGCGGTGCCGATATGGGCAAATTGTAGAAGACATAAAAGGAGTTCTACCTGTGTTTAGGAGATGGGTCTTCACACACGTTAAGCGGGTAGCAAATTCTGCTGCCCATGGCCTTGCAAAGCTTGCTGTACAAGAACAAACAGATAAAATATGGATGGAGGAGATTCCTAGTAGCATTACTCTAGATCATTCTATCCTTTCATTTGAAATGAAATCAATGTTTCTCTCCAAAAAAAATATATATATATTGATATATACAGTATAGAAAATGAGCAATATGTGTGGCAAAAGTAAAATTGTAATGTAATGGCATCTGAGATTACCTTAATTAAATTAGTTTTGGGGGCAATCTAACCTTAAATCAACATTATTACTGGTGCCACTCGCGGAACAAATGAGAAATTTTGGGGATGAAAAGCAGTTGAAGATGGAGAGATAATTTAGAGGATTGAAGAAATTCAGAGCAGGCCATGATTTTATATATATGCCTCATCATCATATTTTGTTAGTACACTCAAATGAAGTACAAACATGTACTACTGCATCTTACTTGCGGGGAAAAAAAATAATAAATAAAAAAAGATAAGCACTGGACCGTTTTGTAATTTTCAATAGTTAATCTTCCTATGCCACCAAACCATACCATCTAATATCTTAACTAATGTTAAATTTCCACCTATTTTATAAGAGTTAAACTTATAAAAGGGGTAGATACACGACGAGACCCTAGATTTTCGAACCTGCTGTAGCAAAGGTTGTAGGAGCATGATACTCGGTTGAGTTGAGCAGACAACTAAACCTCACGCACATTATTTTGGAGAGTGACTCTTTGGTGGTAGTACAAGCTTTGTGTAAAGATGGTAAATGCTAGAATAGTTATGAGCATTTGATCAATGATGCAAAAACTCTTCTCGACAGTGCGCAGAAATAGGAGGTTTGTCATGTAAAATGAACAGCTAATGAAGCTGCGTTTAGACTGGTGATTAAATCTACCTCTTTTTATTAGTTTAAACTTTTGTGACAAATGATGATTTAAAATGACATCAGAACGAAAGTTTTGAATTCGAACATTGTCACTCTAATATACATTCTATTTTAATTAAATATTTCACGTATTAATTCTTACTTATTAAGAAAAAAATTTAAGCCTAGCTACATGTGCTTGAGCAACCCTCTCTGCTTGATCATGAGTTCCACCCCTACCCTAGCTGAATTGATATGATAAATCTGTTCAAGTGTCTAAATTTTTTTCTAATTCATTCTATTTATCTCATGATTCATGACTCAATTTTATCGTAATATTGTTGGAATTAATTATAGGATAAAATTTATCATGTCAAATAAGGAAGACAGCATACAATTAAACATACATGGGTAATGGGTTACATGAAGAGAATGGGGCTCAAACCCAATCACCACACCAAATTATACAACTCTAACCCATGCTCGTTATTCTTAATTAAGACCATGTAATTAACCACATGCTTTAGCCCAATCCACATTCGCAAGCCACCTAAAACAAGATCCAAAAATTGCTTATCTTGGAGCCCACAAAACACACAAGTCAACACACCGATCGAATCGATCAAAGACACATATAAAATTTCATCAAAACTTGTATTGTATTTAAAACCAAAAAAAAAAAAAACAGAGTATCGTGTCTCTATATATAGATCACCATATAGACTTAGACCAGCTTTGAAATAAGTTTTATAATAAACACAAAATCTATTTTTGAGATGATAGATCATCCATTGAAACAACCGATAATAATTTAGGAACTATACATCACTTGGTCATCATCATCATCCCAAAGCTTCCATGATGTGCTAATTAATGTCTCATTGTCAATAAATACGACAAAAAGAGAAGGAAATAGAATCGAATGCATGAGGCCCAATATTGAATCAAAAACATGTTTTTGTGTACTTTATTTGTCGTTAGAAATGTGGTTTAATGTTAGATTAATTGCTTCTTTAGAAGATTCTCTGTGAAGAGAAAGAAGAACATGCAATAACTATATATGATGACAGAATTCAACCTTTACCAAAAGAACGACAACCTAATCCAACCCTTTAACTTATATACATATATATATATATGGAAAAGCGAGGCGTGCTCGAGACGTGTAGACCCCTTCGTGCGTGGTCACGTTGGCAAAACGACGTCTGAATTCATGAATATTACAGATGGGAAATCATGAAGAAACGTGGGAAAGTGATCCGCAGACCTCAAGAGCAAATAATTTCCCGACACGAAGGATAGAAAACGTGGAAAATATTGTAAGACTATTGGTTTTTCAAATTAATAAAATATTAAACTATTATATGTACAATAGAAAGCGAAAGTATGGGACCCCTGAGGGACAAAAAATTGCCAAAACCTTTTTATATATATATATATATATATATATACTTTAAAAGTTTTATTTTCCAAATGCAATCTCAATTATGCTTTTAAAACACCCACCCTCTTCAAAAACTTTTTGACTTCTAATTAACACATAAAACTCCTCCTTCCAACCTTTATCAACCTTTAGAGAAAAATGCACATTTAATTATGTTGTTATTGTGCACAATAATTGTTGAACAATATAGAATCGAAAAGAGAGAGAGAGAGTCGAAACACAGATTTAACGTGGTTCAACAATTTTTTACATCCACAAAGAGGTGACTATATTTTTACTCTTAATGATTCAGGGTTACATCATACATATATATGTATATATATATATATATATAGAAAAACCCTAATCTCTACTTGTACATACTTATTAAGGAAATCCTCAAAATACCCCCGCTCTGTGAACGTCGCTATCCGCTCCCGTCTCCTTGACCTTTCACTGGTATTAATATGAGCCATCAGTTCCAACAAATTAATTAGCATGCCCCAATATTCAAATGATCAGCAATGCAAATATTTTCTAATTATTATGTCATATGCATCATCTCTTCCACGTTTATTTTTAGTTGTATAACCAAATTGAGATTTTGAGAAATCTTTTGTCTCCCTCTACTTACCCCAAATTTATCTTTCACTAAAAAATTTTGGAACGGGATTTCATTATCTTATGATGGCGTATCACCTTAACGGAATAACATTTTTCTATCATAAAATGGTAGTTTAATTAATGTTAAGTAACACATTTATATATTTGTGAGACTTTTTAAGAAAAGTATTTAACACATAATAAATAAAACATTAATAAACTTATATTATACTATACAATAGAATTAAAGCAAACGTAAGAGGGAGACCAAGCTAGGGGGAGAAAAAGGTGTCCATTCTTTTCGTGTATTCGGTGGAAAGAAGTCAATCACAGGCTGACAGGCCTCTCTCTGTCTCTCTGTCTCTGTCTCTGGCTTCCCCCTTTTCCCATCTCTTTTAAAAAATCATTTTACGCGTGATGGCAGAGAAAAACACGGTTGCGGATTAGAAAAGAAAGAAAATATAATATGATGGCGTTTCTTTAAAGGATCGAATCATTGTCAAAAGAATAATTCAGGCCTTCAAAAAAAAAAACGTATTTAATTTCTAACCAGCCATTGTGAACGGACATATTCTTGCACCTCATTCACATTATTAATTCAACGTAAAGCCGTGTTGGATCCATTTTATTTTAACACATAATGCATTGCACCGACACTCATGATCCTCTCAAGTATAGACGATATATCATATCACGGCCAAATAATCAACTTATTGCAGGAATTGATTCGTATTGCAGTTTTGGGGTTTGTTTCGCTTTGCGATTTTTTATTAAAATCGCGCAAAAAGTATTACATGTAAGAGTGCATTATTTTTTTCTTTTCAAATTGTAAATATAAGAAGCCACTTGTTTCTTTTAAGTGACATATAATTAAGACACGTTAATCCGTATATAAAGAGTGATAAATAGATTTAAAAAGTAGCATTATTCATTTTTTAAAACTGTACATTTAAAATTCCCCCTAAATGAAGTGAACATCTAATCCTTTCGTTAGTGGTCACACTAGGGCGATAAGATAACTTTTTTTAAAAGAGAAATGTTGTATATAGTGTACCACGCTTAAATCGTCTCATCCTTAATTAATTTCACTTGGCTGATATGACCATACCAATCCAATCCTTCTTTTTTTTAATTTTTTTTTTTTTTAACAATAACTAATTCGTCCAGGCCGGTAGCTAGAATGAAAGTTAAACGAGAGTTTAGTATATATTATTCCTTTTCTTTTCTTTTTAAGTATCATTTATAATATCATCACCCGATCTCATCAAATCGCACCTTAACTTGAAATTGAATTCCACCATAAAGTGGGTCGATCGTGGGGATACCCGATACCCCACAGCGATGGAAGGAGAAAATTTTGAATATATCATCAACAGAGAGAGGATTAATGTCCAAAGCTATTTAATTTATTAAAAAGTATCTACGAATCAAGGCTCAAAAGTGGGAAAAACAAAACAAAACAAAAACAGAGGAGGATACAATTGAAAAGAATCCTAAACAACTGTTCAAATAATCTTAAATACAAATCTCTTACACAAGCAAACGACAATTTTCTTGAAATATCTTATTTAAATATAACGTTCTATGCATTGAATTCGTAGACATTGATGGTCGAAGCACAAGCTTTTCAGAACTAAGAACAAGTAGGCAAGTTCGCCGGAGGTGGCCGAATGCTTGTCTCGTTTGTAGGCCCATTCAGAACAATGAGAACAGTGTCCATACCCCAGCTCGCATGCCGTTCCAAATGGCAATGCATAAACCAAACCCCTGAAAAATCATACCCATATCATTCTCAATCCATACACAAACATGTGTATATATATATATATATATATATATATATATATATATATATATTCAATGGGAGATAATAATAAAGAAAGACAAGAGAAGAGAGAAACAGAGAGAGTACCAGGATTGTCGGCTATGAATCTAATGACAGCCCATCCATTTTTAGGAACTCCGATGGTGTTAACATCCGGTGGATCAACCAAATTGTATGTGGTGGAATTGGCGGGGTCCCAATTGCCATAACCGGTTCCAACCAAGTAGAAGCTAAAACCATGAAGATGCAACGGATGGTTCTCTGCATTCCCAATATTAGTCCCTTGGTACACGATTTCCACGGATTCCCCATACTTTATGATATGTGCCTTGGTTGCCACGTGTGGGTATAACGTATTGTTACCCACATCTCCTGTGTAGTTAAATACATACGGCGGCTTAGCCGGGAAATCTCTGTCAAAAACTCCCGACAACGACCTGCATATACAAATAAAGGTTTTAAAGCTTGAGTTATTACTTATTAAAACAAATGTGTGACTTAATTAGTGCTCAAAAAATATATATATACATATGGACTTACTTGTAGTATGCTTGAAGGATATCAATTTTTGGGGTGGAGAAACTTATGTTGTTCAAGCTGGCAGAAAGCCTGTTCCCATCTGGACCCCCGCACGATGCATTTGCGCAAAGAATCTGGTTCACAGAAACTGTGATGACGATCTGTTTGGTGATGTTTTTGGGCACATCAACGGGGTGCTCGCGGCTTGCCAATGCCCTGATGCGAGTTGTGAAGTTGTCTGCGGCGTCCACGTTGGTGACATTCGGAAGGGTCGGATAGGCAGGGGAGGTTGGAGGAGTGTAGGTGCCTGTGTACTGAAGAATTGCCGAAGTGTTGGTGCTGTCGAACGGAGCTCCGGAGTCGAAGAATGGCGAAGCGGCGATGTAGTAATAACTTGCTGCCTGGTTTGCTGTGAGCAAGATGTCCATCGTTTGCCCTGGGGTTATCATTATGTAGCTCGTCGTTAACGGCTTTATGTATGAGCCGTCCTGCGCCACAACTGTCAGGTTGTGTTTTGCGATTCCGAAGAACATTTCTTCATTCATCACCGCATTTACTAGACGGAGAAGATATGTCTTGCCAGGCACGACTGATAAACGGTAACTTGTATCTGCAATATATGATATATTAGACCTGCTCTGTTCCGGTATATTGAAAGATTTTTGTTGTTAATTACCATTGGAGCAATTATTTGGAAATCCTAGTTGGCCATTGATGGCATATCCATCTGATGGAGTTGGATCCCCACCGGTTGCCGTGGCATTGTCGATTAATTCCTTGACATCACCATTGAACCATTCCGCTGCAGCACGTACAATCAAAATGAGGAATTGGTAAAAATGCATAAACTCTGCAATT
Source organism: Corylus avellana (assembly GCF_901000735.1). Lineage (NCBI taxonomy): Eukaryota > Viridiplantae > Streptophyta > Magnoliopsida > Fagales > Betulaceae > Corylus > Corylus avellana. The sequence goes on from NC_081546.1 coordinate 4,814,113, forward strand.
TTCTCAAGGAAATATATATTCAGTTATTACATACCGAGTATGAGGACATGCTCGGCATAGGGCTTGGGAAATGGATAGGTGGTTCCGCGTTGGGGCAAGATGACAATGGCGCCATGGATTGTGGCACGTGACCAGTCACTGTGAGCGTGCCACCAAAGAGTCCCTTCCTCGGTAGAGAATATAACTTCATAGGTGAAGTTTTTCCCTGGCTTAATGGGGCACTGTGTGATGTTCTCAGGACCATCAGACCATGGATTTCTTGGTTGCCTCACTCCGTGCCTATCATGTCATGAGCCAATTATTCTTTAGTTTTCATGATATTTTCATTAATTTCAACCCCACACAGAGAGATAGAAGGAATTATTACCAGCCAATTATTCTTTAGTTTTCACGATATTTTCATAAATTTCAACCCCACAAAGAGAGATAGAAGGGATTATTACCAGTGAATAGTGACACCATAATCTCCCTCATTGTGAACATTGACAAACGCTCTATCGCCTTTGCGAACATGAATGGCTGGGCCAGGCCATTGGTGATTTACAGTAAACATGCTCTTTGTGGTACACAGCCGAGTAAAATTCGTCTCCCTCAGCTGCAGTCAAAACCAACAATGATATTAATTATAAAACCACTCATATGAAACATTTCTGGTTTTGGGTTTACTACAACTACTGCAAACATAACAGGAAGGATCGAACACTTACAATGAAGCTATAATGGTGGACGTTGTAAGCAGAGGAAAGCAGCAGCCCATCGAAGAACCAAAAGCCAAGGAAAGCAAGGATCAAACCCATCTTCTGTACTCCCATACTGCAATAAGTCCCTGTCTTCTATGACTTTCAGCTTAGATTTAGGGTCTATTTATAGAGGCTACTTTCGTGATCAGAAAGGTACCCGAATACGTACAAAATTACAACTATATACACCCTAAATTAAGGGTCATTTGTAATGTTTTTCCTAAATTATGGAAATAATATTTATAATTACGATTGTTGTGAGCATTAAACACGCATGAAAATATTTGGAGGACTAAAAAGGTCAAGTGGGAATCACATGCTCACTAATTAATTTGTTTAGTCTAAAATTTTGACAGTGAGAGGATATTGCAAATAACAACAGCCAAAAGAGTAATGTTATATAGTACCACACTCTCATTTTACTGCATTTATTTGACAATACGCCCCGGTCAAAAAATTATGGGCATGGGCACATTAGCTCAATAGATAGAAGTGAAATGAGAATGTAATATATATAATTGTTCATTATAAAAGTAAAAATAATTTTTGGGAAAAATGTAAAATCAGTTTATGTGGTTTACTTGATTTGTAATTAACTTCATGTGGTATCAAAATGAACTCAAAGGTCCATGGGGTATGCCAAAAAAATAATTTAGTTCCTACAGTCAAATTTCGTTCACTAACTTAACAAATTATGATAGCATGAAATATTAGAGCCAATAAAATTGTAATAGTTGTCCTATTTAAGTCAATATCACACAAATAGAATCTGTTAAATTAGTGGACGGAATTTGACCCTATGGACTAAACTATTTTTTTGGCATATCTCAAGGACTTTTGATTGAGTTCATTTTGATATGACAAAAAGCTAATTGTAAATCAAGTAAACCATAATGATTAATTTTGCATTTTTTCCGTAATTTTTTTGATACCATATTTTTTTTTATAATGCTGATATGACACCGTCGATCCACCTTAAGATAAATTTTTATTATTAAAAAAAATTGACAATGACACGTGGACATATTTTAGAACGTTTTAGAACTTATGAAAAGCATGGGATAAAAGCCAAAAGATACATGTGATCGTGAGTTTTCACCTTTCATATAATTGAATCACAAATTTTGGATCCCCAAACGGGCGACGGCAATTATGACCTCTAGTGCAAACCAACGGCCCTTTTTTAAAAAAAACATGAGGCCGCTTCTCATTATATAAAATGAAGTGCAATGGGATTTTGGAATTCGAACTAGTGACCTCTGTTTTATGAGGCACGATTTTCAACTGATTGAACTATTTTTTAGAGACGAAAATATACTGATTTCATTAAACTCATAAAGTTTATGAATTTTATTTAACATTCTTTCTATCTTTATTTATTTATTTAATATTATTTTAACCATTTCTATTTGATGTAAACATTTCATAAATTGCATCAAATATGGAAAAATTTTACTCATTCTTTTACGGGTAGTTCAATTCACTAAATACTACGTATCATGAAACGAAAGTTATTGAATCAAATCTTCATCTCTCTTTTTCTCTCTGTATGCCGACATGTAACTACAAAAATAAAAAAAACAAAAATAATCACAAACATCCCAATTGTGTATACCAATGAATACATGGAGTGGTCTTAAAAATTCGAAGGTGGAAAATTTAGTGGCACGTGGGAATAGGATCCCACCCCATATGCTACAATAATAAAAGTAGTTGAGAGAATCTTTCTTCTTTTTTATTGTTTTCATTTTCTCTTTTATCAGAAAATTTTTTTAGCATAATGGAATACGAGGCATGGCAGGGATTATATTAATTAAACCGTTGTTGATGACTGATTACCTAGCTAAGCTGTTTAATATCCTCTCTTTTTTTTTCGTTTTTGGCCACGTGGAAAATTGCCCATAAAAGTCAGTCACGATTATTTTATTTGTTGAGAGACATTTACTACGTTGAGAAATCATAGCTGTGACAAGCTGTTATGCTCTCTATCCAACGTCTATAAAACAAACAGCGATAATATATTAAAATTAATCCTTTTCGGTGCTCAGTCAGGATAAAAATATTTTTAAAAAAATAAAGCCCCTTATGGGCTTGCTGCAAGTGGCACTAAATAAATCAAGCGTGGGTAGATTTGGCAAGAAAAAAATATCACATGAAAGAATGGCATATATAATATTATTATTATTATTATTAATTGTTATTGTTGTTGTTGGTTGAGAATAACTTTCCAAAAAAATTACTGATTCATTATTATTATTTTTTTTTTTTAAATATTGATCCCTGTTTTTATAAATAAGCATTAAATTAAACAAAACTGAAATGAAGGGGGAAGGCCGGCGACAGGACCGCCGAAAACAAGAAGCCAGATTACAACAAAACAACCAAAGAAACAACTGATCAGATATACAACAAAGCAACCTAGATTAAAGTTCTTACTATATATTTATTATTACATAAGTTATAATACTTTTTTTGTCTTTCCCTTTTTCCCTTTGGTCAACAAAATCACGTATATATATATATATATGAAGATTCCCTATAATTAATTAGTAGGCCTCGTGGTTCTCGTGGAAGATAAAAACATATCACTTTTAACATTAACGAAGTGAAGCATGAGAATTTTTAACATAAAAATTACATGCCTTCCAACCATTTACGCATACAAGTGCCTATTATAAAAAGTAATGCGGAGGTCTCATGAAGCGGAGGTTATTAGTTCGAATCCCTCCTCCTCTTTTTTCGTGTGGACATATCAAAAAGAAAAAGGAAAAAAAGTGATGCTCTGAAAATTGTACAAGAATTTAGGAAGGAAGAACTATTTTGGAGTCGGTATGGTAATTTAATTAATGACTCGAATGTGTTACTAAATAACCTCGTCCATTCATGGCATGTGTGTCACCGTCAACAAGGAAGTTAATATAGCAGCTCATTGCTGGTGAAGGCAGCTCTCCAACAATTGGTTGTGGAGCAAATATAGAGGAATTTAACATCCTGCTTTTATTTACGATATTGTAATATCTAAAAACTTTAATGAAATCATGAGATTTTCACTCAAAATAAAAAATTTAAAACAAAAATACTGCCCATGCATCCACCATTTTTTTTTTCCTAACCCTGCAAAAAGCGAGAAAAATATGTAAAAGGTTAGGATAAGAAAACAATGTAGTATTTGAAATGTTAGGGTTCCTCATGTAGTTTTTTGGTGTTCTCCTAATCTTATATGTATATTGTTTTTTTAAATATTTTTTTTAGAAAGTAAGAATAAGTTTTTCTTTTTTTTTTGTTTTTTTAGAAAATAATATCTACGTAAAATCAGGAAAACGTCATGAGAACCACACAAGAAACCGCAGCATTTCTCAAAAATAAAATCTGAAGAAAATTATTAGCTACATTCTTTTATCTAATCTTTTATTGATATTAAAGAAAAACTTTGAGCTACCAAATTAATATTAATTAGTTTAGAAAATTCTTACAAATCAATCTCTAAAACTACAAACGGTTTGTAAAAAATTAAGTCCTAATATATATTACATGCACCGCAAGAACTCCTCAGGTAATGAAGCAATCATGTCATATCATAAAGCTAGTTAGACTGGTCTTTAATTTATCACTATTCAAGATCATAAAGCAAACGATTTTTTTTTGCCCTTTTCCCTTCATTGAATAGAAATTAAAATTAAGAAAAAGAAAAAAAAAAGTGAAAATGATAAAAGTTTATGAGAATTTATTCAGTAGATTACTTGTATTTCTCAAAGAAAGGACCAATAAATCATGTTCATCTAGTGGATTCTCTAATCAAGATCATTAGTTATTAATTAGCACTTTCACACACGATTATATAATTCCCACGTACGCCAAAATTCCAGTAGGTATATGCTTATAATAATATATATACCCAGCACAGTGAGAATATATAAGTACTATATTCTTTCGTCAACTAGCTTTATTTAATGTACCCAAGTCACGTTAATTGTCCACATTGCTAATTATTTGTTTATTATTGGATCACTATCCGTTAGAGAGAAGCCCAAAAATTTAAATTATACTTTTACCGTTGAATAGTAAGTTTTTTATGTTTCGTCGGTGGACGCCAAAATGTATACAAATTTATCTATAAGTGCATGCCATGTGTAATGTGATATAATCATGTTGGCCTCATTTTCCCAATTCAAAAATTGCCATGTCCGCCAAAGACATTCAAACAAGACTATGGGACACGTGTCACAGTTAACCATATATGGATTAGGGACTATATATAGGATTGATTGAGTACTGCTAGAAAGAGCTAATTGAATGGTTGACGGGCACGTCTACAAAAATTGAATATTCTTAATAATTTGTTCGATGAATTGCTAGTAATGCGGATAGCAGATATGAAAGAATTTTTATAGGATTTATCTGTCTAAATAGGTGGACAGAGACCTAAAATTTATGTGAATGATTGAACCTCAAATTTATGCGAATGATTGAACCTCATGTTAATAACGCTGTCTCGCAATTTATTGAAAATCATGTGAATTTTACCGTTGCACTTGTATAAGATTAGTGATCTGACATAGTCATTAAAAACAAAGTGATAATTAATGACATAGAGGGATAGAGTTCATTAATACAAAAAGTTGTCCATATCAAAGAGGTGGGTACATATGACATTAAGGCAACAATGGGCAACTTTCTTTTGTTTATATCAAAAGGTGTTTTATGATATTAAAAATTACTTCTTTTTTGATTTGTAGATATCAAAAATTAAATTAATTAATGTTGCGGAATGGGGTTAGGTTCATCATTTGAGTGACTGCCACATGATGGTTACAGGTAGTTTGGCATATAGCCATGAGAGAAGCAGGACCAGGATTAATGCTGGTTTATTATTATTAATGCCCATTCTCTAATAACATGAGGGTGAATGCACAACTTAGCCGAACCATCCGAGTGGCCAAAAGCATATTAATGATATAATAATAATAATAATAATTTAATGCTTAATTTTACATAGTAAGTAAATAATGTAAAGTTTAACACTCACAAATATTTTTATAAACTCACTCGTTATAGATACTCATCTTTTTTTTTTTTTTTTGACATGTTCGCACAAGAGTAAAAAGGGGAATTCGAATTAATGACCTTCACTTCATTAGGCGTGGTCCCAGCCGATTGATCTACCTCTGGTTCCATTTAATATGGAACCCATGTATTACACATATATTTATACTTAAGGTAATCGGTATATAGTTTTGAGGTTAATAATAATTTTGAGAAAGAAATGGCATGTTTTGTTGTTTTTCTAGCCAAAGTAAAATAAATAAATAAATAAAAGTTTTAATTAATTCAATAACTCCCAACACCCTTAACTTAGCGTCAAAGTTTAAAAGATAGAGAAGTTTAAGGTGGGATGATGGGCAGGATTAATTGCTACAATAACACGACTAGTTTGCATAATGCACATGGCTCTAGAATTATTGTTGGCTTTAATAATATTAGAATAGTGAATTCGTAACCTGCATTTACGGGTCGGATTTAAAACTAAGAATATATATAATTGACTCATATTTTCAGAGTAATGCTATAAGTCTTTCTAGAGTCCTCTTAGATATTAGAGTCATCTCAAATGTGATGTGGCTTTTAAAATCACCGTTGAATTTAAGATGTGATTTATTGACTTTTGATCTATTAGTGATTTTAAAAGTCACATCATATTTGGGATAACTCTAATCTTTAAAAGGACTCTAAAAAAACTTATAACATTACTTATATTTTCAATATTGTAAATGGATAAATTAACTTGAAAGATTCGTTTGCTATTAAAATTATGTAAACTGGCCACTAAACTGAGGACAGACAAACACGTATTTGAGTAAATATCACATCACTTTGTGTGGGCATAACAGGGAATTAATTTGTTAATTATAGTCTTAACAAAGATAGGCATGCATGTGACAACACAGCCTAAGCCCATGGTAACGTGTCGATACAAATTGTATTTATTTATTTTAACAAAATTAAGGAGCATGATGAGATTCAGAAAATGTACCAATTAATTACAAAGAGAATTGGGCCATTCGACAGCCTGGAGAGAGAGAGAGAGAGAGAGAGAGAGAGAGTGTTGAAGCTTTTGACAAAAGAAGATTATGGGATATTGGATAACAGGGATATTAGAGCTAGCTGTTAGCCATTTGACAGATTTGGATCTGGTAATGTTCATAGCAATTGTTTGAAATTGGCAAGGACACATATAATTGAAGCATGTGCCTTAATTTAAGGATAAAAATGAAAAAAAAAAGCATGTGCTTAATTTTCTTTGTAAGAATTGTTAATCATTCCTTGTCTTTCATGTCTAGTACATGTACATGGAAATTGAATATTAATAGTATGCACATGCTGACTCCAAACAAACAAAGCATATCTCGGTTTTCACTACAACAAAGATATACAGTACACCTAGTTTAGGGTTTGTTAATGTTTTTAGAAAATATTTTTTTATTTTTTTTAATGTTTTACAAGTTTTTTTTTTTTTTTAATATTTCGAGTTGTTTGTTAATATTTTTATTTTGAAAAGAAAAAAAAAAAATTATCAAACAAAATTAAATGACTATTTTGAAGACAGAAACAAACATTTCCTTCATATATATATATAGAAAATACATGAAATTGTAATACGTGTGGCAAAAGTAAAATTGTAATGTAATGGCATCTGAGATAACCTTAAATCAGTTTTGGGGGCAGTCTTACCTTAAATCAACGCTATATACAACTGGTGCCACTCGCGGAACAACTGAGAAATTTTGGAGATGAAAAGCAGTTGAAGATGGAGAGATGGTTTAGAGGAGGATTAATGAAGAAATTCAACGCAGGCCATGATTTTATATGCCTGGCCTCATCATCATATTTTGTTAGTACACTAAAATGAAGTACAAACATGTACTGCATCTTACTTGCTTTAAAAATAAATAAATAAATAAACCAAAAAAAAAAAATGATATGCAGTACTGCATCGACTTTTGATTTCCAACAGTTAATCCTTAATTTGTTCTATTGTTCCACCTAATCATGGCATCTTATACCTTAATTGGTCGGAATCAGATAATACTCTTACGAGTGCCGTATAGGATCACACAATTTTAAATTAAATTGATTTTATTTATTTAATGGTTATATGATTTAAAGTTAGTGTATTTTATGGTGTGTGATTGATGTTAAATGATAAATTATGAAGTTAGAGCTTAAACTTAAAATCTAAAATCCGATATCATCGATTATTCTCGAGACATAAAAAATTAAAAATTTAATTATTTAATTAACACTCTAACAAATACCCATGAACCAATATCTGGTGGAAGTTGTCTCCATTAATATTAATACAAGCTAGAAGAAAATGTCAAACTTTTGATTAATACACTTTGCAGATCAAACTGCACACCTTTGTCACGATGGCTTTAGTTTGGAGTCATTTGGCTAAGAAATCAACCATCACATGCATGTCCGGATTCGGCCTTCTTTGAAGTTTGGGTTATCAATAGGCTAGCTGCTCCTTTAAATGAATCACTCTGAGGCCAAATCAATTTTTCTAAATTGTGAGGAAAGAAAAATAGAGAGAATGCTCCTTATAGCTTCTACGAGAAGGAGCCTAGTGAGAGAGAGAGAATACCCAAGTGTGAGGGGGATGAGGCCTTTAGTAGGCTCCTCTTAGGCCTGGTTAGCAGCAATAGACCTTGAATTCATCTGACTTTCTTCTTTCTTTTTTTTTATTCAAATAAAGTCTTGAATCCTCTTGATTATGTTTAAGTGGGTATTGGGTGGTCCACGTATGTATTTCTAGCTCCATCAGTAAGTCCTTCAAAGTAAATTTTGGCCTTTTGGGCTAGCTGAGAAAGATAAAATTGAGGTGATAATTGAGGGCAGAAATTGTCCATGAGTGGTGGGACATTATCAGTGCTACTCACTCAATGTTGCCGGACAAGGTGGGATGGGCAGCTTTTGCAAATGACATTTTTTTTTCCCAAAAAATTCGCTTAGCTAGGACAACATCTGTCACAAGGGCTCAATATTCAAGCTAGCTAGTTTTTGGTACATTACTCGATCAATTGCATGTTTAATCATTTCAATGTATAACATTTGATAAATGTACAAGATTATGCCACAAATCAGAGGGAAGTTTGGGAACCCCAAATCATATATAGTTCTTTTGGCAATATATGTTGGAAAAAGTTTGAAAACAAATCTGTAGCAATCATTCTGTAAGGACTGAGGACTTCTCGGATCAGATAATATTGGCACCTTCGTCGTTTCACTTCTTGCTGCACAACTGTAGGCAACCCGTTGATATTCTGAATAATTTGTCACGTCAATTGTCTCTACTTATAAACTCATGAGGAGTGTCAATGCTGGCAATTAAAAACTGCCCGTTAACCGCTATAACCGTTAATCGCCTTTTTATATAATATATTTTTATAATTATAATTATAAAAATATTTATACATATAACATAATCACTTAATCATTAAATCACAATTTGAGTATTAATATATTATCACTATAATTTATATGATTATATCACATGATCAATTGATCATTAAATCATTTGATTATATAATAACAATTTATACATATATAATATGACATAACTCATAAGTATACCAATTCATACTCATACAACAATTAAATATCTAAAGACTTATTTCCAATGTATGTTATAAACTTATAAGTCTATATATGTTATAAGTCTATATAAGCCTACATATGCATATAAATAATATCAATGTATAATATCAATACTTAATTATATAATTCAATGATAATTTAAATACTTTATTCAAGACTTCAAGTGAATCATATTATTAATGTACAATGATGATATGATTCGTATAATATCAAATTAAGTAATTGACATTGGATTAAACAATGACCAATGTGTTACTTATAAACACAATTTAAGTATTAATATATTATCATTATATGTTGTGATAATTGTCTGAATTCTGAACTTTTTTTTATATGTTGTGTTGAATTATATATATATATGTTGTTTTTTTAAAAAAAAAAAAAAAAAAAAAAAAAAAAAAAAAAGTTAGTTAACCGGTTATGATTTAATATTTAAGGAAATTTCTTTAAAGTACAAGTAAATGTAAATCTATGGTCAAATATTTTTGATTTTTTAATATGGACTCTTTTTATAGCAATTGGGCCCAAGAAGACACTAAAAATACCAAAAAAAAAAAAAAGAGGGTAAAAAAAAAGCCCAAAAACGCCAAAAAAAAAAAAAAACCCAATTTTGAAAAAGAGGTTAGCGGGCGGTTATCTATTTCACTAACCGCTAACCGTTAACCGCTAGGCGGTTAGCGGTTGCGGTTAGTAAAATTTACTAATCGCCTTGACACCCCTACTCATGATGGCCATTTTTACTATCTCTTGCCATCCCTCTGATCTGATATATGATGGATCCAAATCAAACATGTTGGGCCTGTATAAGCGGTTAACGGTTAGCGGTTAGTGAAATTTACTAATCGCCTTGACACCCCTACTCATGATGGCCATTTTTACTATCTCTTGCCATCCCTCTGATCTGATATATGATGGATCCAAATCAAACATGTTGGGCCTGTATAAGAAATAATTCATTCTAAAGGATAGCTGATTCAGGCCGAGCTAAACTTTTCAGCCCTGCACCCAATAAGAGTAGCACCCTTGTTGCCCACAATTCTTCCCACTACCAAGAAAAGAAGAAACTCAACTTTTATATCAGCATATTTTTCGAACTCCATGGCATGAAATATACCCTTCACCCTCCCGGAGAAGGATATCTCCATTTCTTTTCGAGGGATCCATTTAATTGTTTTTAAACAGTATTTTTGTCAAAAATAAAATAAAATGATAAAATTGCCTCCCTAAAAACAATTAACTTGCATGTTCCTCTCGATTTCAAATGGAATGGAGAGGATCCAAGTCCTTCACTACCACAGTGGATGGCTGGCGGAGAAAGTGGAGCATTAAAAATGTCACCCTCACCTTTCTCGTGAGATAAGCATGTTGAAGCATTTAATGTCGTCTAACCCAAGGTGAAAAAGAGAACAAGAACATCATCTCATCAAGTCGGTAAGCAAACCCCAAATAGCTAATACCATGGGATAACATGTGACAGAGAAGTACGTTGGCACCCAGCCATTCAGATAGGTAAGTAGAATTATAAGAGGGAAGGTAATTAACCCCTCTCCAATACACAACACACGTATCATCAGAACACTAAGGGCCCGTTTGAATCGTTTGATTCATAGAATAGATCAATGTAATGGAGTGACTATTACTATAGAATAATCATTATTTTATTTGGTAGGGTCTATTCTTATGAAAATAACTATTCATATGATTCTATTCCTCTAAAAATGAGATGAATGACTATTCCTAAAGGAATAGACTACATTCCCCAAAACACCACTCATATTGTTTTTTATTTTCTTAAAAACTTGAACATGAATATTCACTATGAGTGGTAGAAGCTGGGGTGGCCTATCCACCTCCAATTGGGTTCAAGAGTGGCCGTAACCACTCATAGAGCCCCTCGTTCATGTTTGTGGCCACCTCCAACTGTCCTTGGGGGTGGCCATGGTCACCCCCGACCTCCCATAATATTCAGGTTCAATTTTTTTAATTTTTTTAATTTGAGTTTTTAAAAAAATTAAAAATAATGTGGTTTTTTTTTTTAGTAATTTCGATTAAATTTCAATTAAAGCATATGTGTTGTTACCAAATTAAGAAATAAGAATAACTATTTCATTCCATGTAATAACTATTCCCTTTCTTAATACAATACTCATTCCGTGTACCAAACGAGGCCCAAAGACTCCTCAACTCAAACGACCCTCTTCTCTAAGAATGTTACTGACTTATCGAAAGTATCTCTCGCCCGGCCGCTAACCCTAACAAACCTTTGAGCCTTTCTCGTCTTTGTCTTTGTCGGAGTAATGCAGGTAGAGCAGCTTGGGAGATTTTGGTGCAATCAATATCAATAATCATTGGGTGCAACTATTGTTTTGATTGTAGGACTACGTACATATTACATAAATAAGTCTATTTGTGTAAAAAGTACAGTCACTTGGGTGGAATAGGATCTTCTCAAGTCCATAATGGACTGAAGAATATCATGTTCATGGTTATGATTTCTGAGAAGAAATTCTATGGTTATAAATAGAACACATATCCCACTAATAAAAATAATAATAAAATATTATTTTAAATAAAAAAAAAAAGAAAAGAGGTGGCCACCCCAGCATAGATAGGTGTGGAAGCCACCCCTTAAGGTGGCAGGGGGTGGCTGCTGACCCACCCCTTAGCCGGCAGACAGGGTGGCAGAAGGCCACCCTATCGTGTAAACAACCCCCTTTTTTCTTATTTTCTTATTATTATTATTATTATTTTAATTTAAAATAATATTTTATTATTATTTTTATTAGTGGAATATGTGTCATATTTATAGTCATAGGATTTCTTCTCAAAAATCCTAGTCATGAATTGAATATTCTCCAGTTCATAATTAACTGAAAAGGATCCTATTTTCACTTGAGTAGTGCCGGCAACAACAAGAAGAATAAATTTAAATATTTTTAGCTTAAAAATAAAAATAAACAGTGCAAGTAACATAAATGTAGTACAACTTTTGTACTTCTTTTTTTTTTTTTTTTTTTTTTTT
>NC_081546.1:4826599-4850859 GCF_901000735.1 Corylus avellana
AATTTAAAATAATATTTTATTATTATTTTCATTAGTGGAATATGTGTCCTATTTATAGTCATAAAATTTCTTCTCAAAAATTTTAGTCATGAATTGGATATTCTCTAGTCCATAATGGACCGGAGAGAATCCTATTCCCACTTGAGTAGTGCCGGCAACAACAAAAAGAACAAATTTAAATATTTTTAGCTTAAAATTAAAAATAAACAGTGCAAGTAACATAAATGTAGTACAACTTTTGTACTTCATTTTTTTTTTTTTTGTACTACAAAAATATAATATGCTATAAAAAAATCACAAGTGCTCCTTCAGCTTCCATCAATCCTCTACTTAGCCTTCCATTTGCAACAGCTGTTTCATCCCCAAAATCTCTCATTTGCTCTTATCGAGCTTACCAGCGAATTCATCTACATCTTACAGAAAGTGGGAGGCTCTTTTGGGTAATACTTGGGATGATTACATTGGAGGAAGAAAGAAGTAAGAATATAGTTTGGCTTGAGTGAGTAAACTAAGAATGTCATACGTCTTGGTAAGATTCTTGTGCCACAAATTAAAATCCATTATTTCGTCATTATGTGTATACAGGAAGAAATGTCTATCACTTGGTTGAAAGAAGATTTCTTTGCCTCTACTAAATTACCATCAGGTCCATCACCATGTGCATATACAGGAACTGGATAGGAATCACCGACAATTTTCTTACTGATGAAGACCAAACGTTATTTCATGCTTTTTTTTTTTTTTTTTTTGCTTTCATTTATTACTATTTCTGTTTTCCCGCTTTTATCAAAAGCACATCTGGCTTTTGAGTAACGTGTCCGACTGGTCTTTGTCGTTGTCGGTCTCGCTTCTTTTGATTTGGATGTCTTCCTAAGTAATCAATTATCTCAAAAATAAGTAAATTTGATCATTTGATTATTATTTTAACATCTCTCTTGTTATTTTTTCAAAACAGGCCCTTCCTCAGTAGCCAGCCAATTATTGATTCCTCATAGAAGAGGAAACAAAAAAAATTTGTGAGTAAACATTTTTACCTACTCCAGTCTTAATTCCTTGTATTTGGTAAAGAGTTTGAGAAAAAGAAAGAGGAAAGAAATTGATGATATAATATAAAAGTAAAAGAAAATTTGAAGTTTTTGTGAGAGATTACGAACGAAAATGATTGCCAATTTCTACTGATATCTAAACTTTATCTCATTAGAAATATCAAATATGGCAGCAGTTTTTCAATGCTCTAATTAATGCCTTACAATTTTATATATATATATATATATATATATATAGAGAGAGAGAGAGAGAGGACATGAATTTTCTCTAAACTAGTATGAAGAAAATTCATTTAAAATAGTGTCAAGTGTCTAAACATTTAAAATGTACATTAAATTCTTAGCACCATTAATATCAATTTACTAACTTAGACTAAATTTGATGTGCATTTTAAATGTTTATAGACACTTTGTATTATTTTAAATAAGTTGAAAGATATTTTCTCAGGACTGGTTTGGAGGAAATTTCAGTCTATATATACTGTAATGAAAGGAACATAGGAGTTTTCCGCTAGGTATTTGACCAAATAGGATGGTCCAATTCCTATAGAACCTATCACTAAAATACCCTTAGTGGGATACGGCTAAGCGGAGCGAAAAGGGTTTTCCATGAGATGGGAAATTAAAATCTTTTCATTCATTATGTTATATATCGAGGAAAATCAATTCTGTCTTTAAAAGATCTTCTGATGAATAAGATCTTACAATTTACGATCCATTCATTCAATATTTCCTTTTTTAGAGGACAAATTCTCACATTTAAATTATGTAGCAAATGTACTAATACCCTACATCATCCATCTAGAAATCTTAGATCAAATCCTTCGCTACGAGTGAAAGATGCCTCCTCTTTATTCTTTCTTCATGAGTATTCTAATGGTAATATTCTTTTTATTCTAAATAAATCTATTTCTATTTTTTAAAAAAATAATTCAAGATTATTATTATTATTCCTATTTGAAGGAAATTTAACGATATAAAACGTCATGCATTGAACATCTCGCCTAAAAGTCACCATGCACCGTGACATATTTCGCATGTGTCCATACCCTCTCAATCAATGCACACACAACACAACAATATTGAGTCTGACATTACACAACGTCAGAACAAAAATGTGAATTTAAACAATTTTTTTCTTTCGCAATATATAAAAGAGGCCACAACTTCATAATATAGTACTTTGTACTACTATATTATGTCTTGATCGAAAGCTTCCACGACTTAAATAGGTCCCTACGCCCTATCAATTATACAAAGTACTTCAATTATGCATTTCATAAAAAACCAAAAAAGTAGTTCAATTAGGTGCAGATTTGACGTATGTAGGTCCCTACGCCCTGTCAATCATCTAACACAACATTAAAGGCTAAGTTTGGCCAACATTAAAGGCTAAGTTTGAGTGTGCAATTTTAAAATATGTAATTTTTAAAAATGTAATTAAATATTTGGCAAAATTATAATCGGAACTTAACATTTAAACGTAATTCGTTGAAAGAAGATTTCTATTATTGCTGACAATATTCGTATTGGCGAGCAAACGTACACGTACGCATGCTTTCAATTATTATTTGTGTTTTCCCGCTTTAATCAAAACATCTGCTTTTGAGTCTTACTCCTGGCTGACTGCTATTTGTCGTTGTCGGTCTTGGTTCTTTTGATTTGTTCCAAGTTTGAAGCTCTCTCTCATTATTTTTCATCCCCAGATCGAAAAAACATTTGTGAGTAAAAATTTTTTAGTAGAGGCCTGATTCTTGTTAGAAGATTTCTTTATACCTGATTCTTGTCACTTTTGTCGTATTTTTTCTGTCAAAGATAAAAGCACAAGAGGAAACAATTCAAAAGACTCCTAATTAAACGACCGTTGCAATAATCTTAAATTCAAATCTCTTACACAAACAACAATTAATTTTCTTGGAGTATCTTATTTAAATATAACTTTCTATGCATTGAGTAGTTCGTCGACATTGACGGTCGAAGCACAAGCTTTTCAGAACTAAGAACAAGTTGGCAAATTAGCCGGAGGTGGCAGCATGCTTGTGTCGTTGGTGTTCCCATTCAGCACAATGATAACAGTGTCCATACCCCAGCTTGAATGCCGTTCCAAATGGCAATGCATATACCAAACCCCTGCAAACCATCAATCGCCATTTATATATATATATATATATATATATATAGAGAGAGAGAGAGAGAGAGGAGATAATAAAGACATAGAAGTGCTAAACATCTCAATTTTTTTTTTTTTTTTTTGAAAAGTTAGTTATCAAATGATCTCTCAACATCGCATTAAATTTATTATTTTGAGAAATATGTAACCTAACTCATGTGAGGATTATTTGAAAACTAACTTTTAGAACAAAAATTTGAAATGTTTAGTATTTCTTAAAAAGACAAGAGAAAGAGAGAAATAGAGAGAATACCAGGATTGTCTGCGACGAATCTAACGACAGCCCATCCATTTTTAGGAACTCCGATGGTATTAACTTCCCGTGGATCAACCAAATTGTAAGTTTTCGGGGAAGTCACGTTGTCCCAATTGCCATAACCGGTTCCAACCAAATAGAAGCTAAAACCATGAAGATGCATCGGATGGTTCTCTGCAGTCAAAACATTAGTCCCTTGGAACACGATTTCCACGGATTCCCCCCACTTTATGATCTTTGCCTTGGTTCCCACGCTTGGGTATAACTTACTATCGTCCACCTCTCCTGTGAAGTTAAATACATGCGGCGGCTTACCGGGGAAATCTGGTTCAAAAACATCCAGCAAGTTCCTGCATAAAGGTTTTAAAGCTTGAGTTATTAAAGGATGGAGAAAAAGTAAATTTAATCACTTAATTAATAAATAATTTTAATACGTGGACGTGGTATTACTTGTAGTATGCTTGAAGGATATCAGTGGTTGGGCTGGAGAAACTTATGTTGTTCAAACTGGCAGCAAGCCTGTTCCCATTTGGACCCCCGCAGGCTGCATTAGCGCAAAGAATCTCGTTCACAGAAACTGTGATGATGATTTGTTTGGTGATGTTTTTGGGCACATCAACGGGGTGGTCCGAGCTTGCCAATGCCCTGATGCGGTTTATGAAGTTGTTTGCGGCATCTTTGTCGCTAACATTAGGAAGAGTCGGATAGGCAGGGGAGGTTGGAGGAGTGTAAGTGCCTGTGTACTTAAGGATTGCCGAAGTGTTGGTGCTGTCGTACGCAGCCTCGGCGTCGAAGAATGGCGTAGCAGCAATGTAGTAATAACTGGCTGCCTGGTTTGCTGTGAGCAAGATGTCCATCGTTTGCCCTGGGGTTATCATTATGTAGCTCGTCGTTATCGGCTTTATGTATGCGCCGTCCTGCGCGACGACGGTCATGTTGTGTTTTGCGATTCCGAAGAACATTTCTTCATTCATCACCGCATTTATTAGACGAAGAAGATATGTCTTGCCGGGCACGACTGATAAACTGTAACTTGTATCTGCAATATATATCATCGTATGATATATTAGACCTGCTCTGTTCCGGTATATTGAAAGATTTTTGTTGTTAATTACCATTGGAGCAATTATTTGGAAATCCTGGTTGGCCATTGATGGCAAATGCATCTGATACGTCTGGGTCCGCACCGGTTTCCGTGGCCTCGTCGATTAATTGCTTGACATCTCCATTGTACCATTCCCCTGCAACACGTACAATCAAAATGAAGAATTTGTAAAAATATATGCATTAACTTATCAGCAATTTTTTTGCAGGAAATATTCAGTTATTATATACCAAGTATGAGCACATGCTCGGCATAGGGCTCGGGAAATGGATAGGTAGTTCCAAGTTCGGGCAAGATGACAATGGCGCCATGGATTGTGGCACGTGACCAGTCACTGTGGGCGTGCCACCAAAGAGTTCCTTCTTCGGTAGAGAATATAACTTCATAGGTGAAGTTTTTCCCTGGCTTAATGGGGCACTGTGTGATGTTCTCAGGACCATCGGACCATGGATTTCTTGGTTGCTTCACTCCGTGCCTGTCATGACCAAACCATTCTTTAGTTTTCATGATAATTTGATTAATTGCAACCCCACACAGAGAGAGAAGGAATTATTACCAGTGAATAGTGACACCATAATCTCCGTTATTGTGAACATTGACAAACGCCTTATCGCCTTTGCGAACATGAATGGCTGGGCCAGGCCATGTGTGATTTACAGTAAACATGCTCTTTGTGGTACACAGCCGAGTAAAATTCGTCTCCCTCAGCTGCATTAATCAAGACCAACAATGATATTATAAAACCACTCATATGAAACTTTTCTGGTTCTGGGTTTACTATAACTACTGCTAACATAACAGGAAGGAACACTTACAATGAAGCTATAATGGTGGACGTTGTAAGCGGAAGAAAGCAGCAGCGCATCGATGAACAAAAAGCCGAGGAGAGCAAGGATCGAACCCATCTTGTGTACACCCATGCTGCAATAAGTCCCTGTACGCCTTCTGTGACTTTCAGCTACGACTTGGGGTCTATTTATAGAGCCAACTTTCGTACAAAATTACAACTTTATACACCCTAAATTAAGGGTCATTTGTAATGTTTTTCCTAAATTATAAATAATATTTATAATTGAGATTGTTGTCACCATTAAACGTGCATGAAAATATTTGAAGGCCGACTAAAAAGGTAAAGTCAAAATCACATGCTCACTAATTTGTTAAGGCTCCAATTGTTTTGACCTAAAATAATTTATAAAAAATTATTTTTCTATTTTTCAGTGTTTGGTGCGACATAATAATAGTTAATAAAAAATATTTTTCGTTTGACCAAAAATTCTTCTCTAATTTTCGAAAAATTGTTTTTATTTTTAAAAATCATAAATGACTTTTCGAGTTTGAACATCTCATTCTCAAATCGATAGACTCAACCGAAAAGTCAGTGGGGTCTCGAGTTGGTCCTGGTCAAATCCCTGCGGGACTCGGTTAGGACACCTCCCCAAGGGCTAGTCAGGACAGTTTCGTAAGTTAGAGTTTAATATGATTGAACAAGGAGAGGATGTTGCAAAAATATATATATAATTTTTCATTACAAAATAAGAATAATTTTATGTATCACACAATTATTTTACTATGCTGACATGATACAGTGAATTCACATTTAAGTAAATTTTGTTAAAAAATAAATAAAAATTGACAATGACACGTGGACATATTTTAGAAGTCTTTAGAACTTACGAAAAGCATGGGAGATAAGGTGTTCATGAGTTTTCACCTTTCAGCAATTGAATCACAAATTTTGGATCCCCAAACGGGCGAGGGCTAATATTAGAGTAATTCTAGAATGTCTACTTGTCTCATATTAAGAATGATGTGGTTATTAAAATCATCATTTGATCAAAATTTAATAATGATCAATCACAAGTCCAATGGTGACTTTAATAACCACATCATTCTTAGTAGGACACAAGTAAACCTTTTAGAATTACTCATAATATTATGACTTCTACTGCAAGCTAGCCAACTTTTTTTTTTCTTTTTTTTTTTTTTTTCTACATGAGTCGGCACCTCACGCGCGTTATATAAAATTAAGTGCGATGTGTACGTCAAGTGATCATCAATTTTTAAAGTCTATAATTTTTTTTTATATAAATAAAATATACTGATTTCATTGAACTCATAAAGTTTATGAATTTTATTTAATATTGCATCCAATATGAAAATTCCACACATTCTTTTTCCAGTCAAGTCACAAAATAATCTCAAACATCCCAAATATTGTGTTGTAGAATAATAGAAGTATCATAGTTTCAAAAAATAAATAAATAAAGTATCTTGAACCTTGTGGTCATAAAATTTGGAAGGTGGAAAAATTAGTGGCACGTGGGAATAGGTTCCCACCCCATATGCTGTAATTAAAAAAAGTCGAAAGAATATTTCTTGTTTTTTTTATTGTTTTCCTTTTCTCTCTTTTTTTTTTTAATTAAAAAAAATAGCGTAATGGAATACGAGGCGGCAGGGATGATGTTAAGCCTTAATTATACACGATGCCATATTAATTACAACAAAACGACCAAAGAAACAACTCAGATATACAACATAGCAACCTAGATTAAAGTTCTTAATATATATTTATTATTACATAAGTTATACTTTGATGTCTTTCAATTCCCTTTTTCCAATTGGTCTCACGAATTGAAATAAGTACATCTGAAGATGTCCCGTAATTAATTAAGAAAAATGTTAGGTTTATAAATACATTTTATAAAAAAAAAAAAATTATAAATTGATGTAGTACAATATAATTGTGTTTTTTAAAAGTTAAATGTATCTCATTTCTAATCATATTATACCATGTCATGTTGTAAAAATTTATTTATAAACTTACCATTTCTCATTTTAAAAAGTGATACTTTGAAAATTATACAGGCACTTAAGAGGGAAAAACAATTTTAATCTTGGTATAATAATATGATTGATAACTCGAAGACATTACTCATGAATAATCTCCAATCATGACATGTGCACATCACGTCAACAGGAAAACTAATTAATACTCAGCTTGTCGCTTGGCCAATTATTGGTGGAGCAAGTATAGAGAAAAGAATATCCTGCTTTTATTCACAATATTGTAATCTCCAAAAAGTTTAATGAAAACGTGAAATTTTTGCTACAAATATTAAAAAAAAAAAAACAAAAAAACTAACGTATCTACCCTTTTTTTTTGTGTGTGTGTTTTCTAACCCTGCAAAAAGCGAGAAAAACATGTAAAATGTTAGGATAAGAAAAGAATGTAGTGTGCGGTAAATATATAGGCAATTATAAAGAGAGAATATTTGGGCCATTCGACAGCATGCGGAGAGAGAGAGAGAGAGAGTTGAAACTTTTGACATGCAAAAGAAGACTATGGGAATCCGATAACAGGCCAGGATAGAGCTGTTGGCCATTTGACAGAAAGTAATATGTGTGGCAAAAGTAACATTGTAATTTAAGGGCAACTGAGATAACCTTAAACCAGTTTTTTTGGGGGACAATCTTACCTTAAATCAACGTTATTACTGGTGCCACCCTTGGAGCTAACAGAACTCGGAACAACTGAGAAATTTTGGAGATGAAAAGCTGTTGAAGATGGAGAGGTAGTTTAGAGGAGGATTAATGAAGAAATTCAAAGCAGGCCATCGGGCTTGCATGATTTTATATGGCTTATCATATTTTGTAAGTACCAAAAAAAAAAAATGAAGTACAAAGATGTACTGCATCCACTTTTGGTTTGCAATAGTTAATCCTTTGTTCCACCTAATCACTATTTATTTTATGGCCATAATTTAAAAGTGGGAGGCTCTTTTGAGTAATAGTTGTGATGATTAGATTAGAGGAAGAAAGAAGTAAGAATAGTGTTTGGCTTGAGTGAAAATTCAATGTAAAGAATGTCATAGTCTTGGTACGATTCTTGTGCCACAAAAATCCATTATTTCAACATTCATATACATGGTTGGAAAGAAGATTTATTTGTCTCTACTACCATCGTACCATGCATGTGCATATATACAGGAACAGGATAGGATTCCCTGAAAATTTTCTTATTCATGACATTTGACAACCAAACATACAATATACAAAAAAAAAAAAAAAAATTATTATTATTTATTTGTGTTTTCCCACCTTTATCACAAGAAACATCTGCTTTTGAGTAATTAATGTGGCCGACTGCTCTTTGTCGTTGTCTGCAGTCTCGCTTCTTCGTCGTCATCAGTCTCGCTTGAGTGAAAAAAATTTATATATATATATATATATATATAATTAAAGAAATCTAGTTTCAATCTTGTAATGCCCCTTCAGATAAATAACTTACATAATATATTCTATACCTTCAACCCACCCCCTAAAAAAAAAAAAAAGACTAATTCATCTTTCAAGTCATAATTTATGATTCATCAATGGCAATTTCTATTGATATCTATCTAACTTTCTCGTAGCTTTGAATCCGGCACTAGAAATATGCATGGCAGCAGTTTTGCAGGGCATAATATGGTACAAACATTTGGCATGCATAATTTGCACCATCTCACCTAAAACTTACTATGGACCGTGACATATTAAGGGTGCGTTTGAGAGTGCGTTTTTTAAAAAATAATCTGTAATTTTAAACCAAATCGCAATTTTAGGGTATTTGGGATTGCGATTTTAAAAACGCAAATTTTAAAATCACAAAAAAATCTACGATTTTCATAAGCTGATTAGATAGTGCTTATTTAAAAAAGTGCGAATTTAAAACAAAATCACGATTTCTATTAAAATGATATTTGATGCAATAGTTACATTTTTTAGAACGGGAATGAAAAAAATACCAAGAATATCCACCTAAAATATATTAAAACCCTTCTTTTCTCTTTTTTTTTTTTTTTTTTTTCTTCATCCTCTCTGACTTGTTCATCCTTATTGGTAATTTGGTCATGAAACCGCAATTATATGCTAATGTTATCAAAACACTCAATTGATAAAAAAAAGTACTTTTTAATATATTATACCAAACGCCTGTGCGATTTTAAAAACGCAATTTTTAAAATCACACTTATTAAAATCGCACTCCTAAACAGGCCCTAATTCGCATGTGTCCCTACCCTCTCAATCAGTATCGCACACATGACACAACAATATTGAGTCTGACTATATTACTTACAATTTCAGAACAAAACTTCCATTCAAGACATAATAGACCACAAACATCTGGCATATATAACGCATTAATTAGCGGCGGAGATACCTGAGGGTCAGCAGTTAAAATAATGCCAAACAATAATATTATATTTTAAAAAATTCAACTTCTAATATTTTTATTTTTTTTATATTATATTAATACTTTTTACTATTATTCAAATAAAAAAATTATTACAAAATTTTTTTTTAAAATTTTTTTATTATAATTTCATACAAAACATTCTTATTATTATTTTTTTTAATCAATTAATTTTCGTTATAGTGAAAAAGCTAAAAGCCTTTTGCCAAATAGACCCGAGTGTTTCAAAAGCTATTTATAGCGTTGATGTCTTGCCACCAATTCATCGGAATATAAAAATTATGGGTGAAAAGACGGTTATAGTTAGTGGTTATTAGCTAAAACCGCTAATTGTAGCCGCGTAGGAGATTAATAAAATCCGTTAACTGCCTAAGATGTTAACCGCTAACCGCTTTCTTAAAAAAAAAAAACAAAACAAAACAATACTTCTAGATTAATTTTATACATTTTTTTTAATATTTAGGCACAAAAACAATATCGTTTCATATATATATATATATATATATATATATGCTATTAGCAGTTAGCGACTTTTTCAAATCGTAAAGCCACTAATCACACCATCTTAAACGATTAAAATTCGTCTCCCTCAGCTGCATTAATCAAGACCAACAATGATATTATAAAACCACTCATATGAAACATTTCTGCTTCTGCGTTTACTATAACTACTGCAAACATAACAGGAAGGAACACTTACAATGAAGCTATAATGGTGGATGTTGTAAGCGGAGGAAAGCAGCAGCCCATCGATGAACAGAAAGCCGAGGAAAGCAAGGATCGAACCCATCTTGTGTACTCCCATGCTGCAATAAGTCCCCTGTACGCCTCCTGTGACTTTCAGCTACGACTTGGGGTCTATTTATAGAGCCAACTTTCGTACAAAAATTACAACTTTATACACCCTAAATTAAGGGTCATTTGTAATGTTTTTCCTAAATTATAAATAATATTTATAATTGAGATTGTTGTCACCATTAAGCGTGCATGAAAATATTTGAAGGACTAAAAAGGTAAAGTCGAAATCGCATGCTCACTAATTTTAAGGCTCCGATTGTTTCGTTCTAAAATAATTTATGAAAAATTGTTTTTCTATTTTTCGGTGTTTGGTGCGACATAAAATAATAGTTAACGAAAAATATTTTTCGTTTGACCGAAAAATATTCTTCTTTAATTTTTGAAAAATTATTTTTATTTTTAAAAATCATAAACGATTTTTCGAGTTTGAACATCTTATTCTGAGATCGATAGACTCAGCCGAAAAGTCAGCAGGGTCTCGAGTTGGTCCTGGTGAAGTCCCTGCGGGACTTGGTTAAGACACCTCCAAGAGCTAGTCGGGACATTTTTGTAAGTTAGAGTTTAATATATATAATTTTTCATTACAAAATTAAGAATAATTTTATATATAACACAATTATTTTACTATGCTGATATGATACAATGAATTCACCTTTAAATAAATTTTGTTAAAAAAAAAAAAAAAGACAATGACAAGTGGACATATTTTAGAAGTTTTTATAACTTATGAAAAGCATGGGAGATAAATTAAGTGTTTGTGAGTTTTCACCTTTCAGTAATTGAATCACAAATTTTGGATCCCCAAACGGGCGAGGGCTAATATTAGCGTAATTCTAAAACGCCTACTTGTATCATACTAAGAATGATGTGGCTATTAAAATCACTCTTTGATCAAAATTCAATAATGATCAATCACAAACTCAATGGTGATTTTAATAACCACATTATTCTTAGTAGGACAAAAGTAGAACACAAATAAACCTTCTAGAATTACTCATAATATTATGACTTCTACTACAAGCTGGCCGCCCCTTTTTTTTTTTTCTACATGAGTCAGCACCTCGTGCGCGTTATATAAAATTAAGTGCGATGTGTAAGTAATGTGATAATCAATTTTTAAAGTCTATAATTTTTTTTACAAATAAAATATACTGATGTCATTGAACTCATAAAGTTTATGAATTTTATTTAATATTGCATCCAATATGAAAATTCCACACATTCTTTTTCCAAGTTAAGTAACAAAATAATCTCAAACATCCCAAATATTGTGTTGTAGAATATTAGAAGTATCATAGTTTCAAAAAATAAATAAATAAAGTATCTTGAAACTTGTGGTCATAAAATTTGGAAGGTGGAAAAATTAGTGGCACGTGGGAATAGGTTCCCACCCCATATGCTATAATTAATAAAAGGAGAAAGAATATTTCTTGTTTTTTTATTGTTTTCCTTTTCTCTCGTTTTTTTTTAATCAAAACAAATAGCATAATGGAATACGAGGTGGCAGGGATGATATTAAGCCTTAATTATACACGATGCCAGATTAATTACAATAAAACAACCAAAGAAACAACTCAGATATACAACATAGCAACCTAGATTAAAGTTCTTAATATATATTTATTATTACATAAGTTATACTTTGGGAAAAATATAAAAATGCCCCCCAAACTACCAGACATTTTCGATTTAGCCTCCTAATGTTTCAAAAGTGATAAAGTAACCCTCCAAACTACCAAACTCTTGCATTTTGGCCACTCCGTTAGTCAAAACCGTCAGTTTGGACGAAAATTGCAAAACGATGTCGTTTGGTTACGGGTGAGTTACTAGAATACCCTTGTATGATTTTTTTTTTTTTTTTTTCAAAAAAAAAAGAAAAAAAAAAAGAAGGAAAACGGCGTTGTTTTGCTTAGGGTAAGAGATTAAAAATCAAATCTCTACTTCTCTACCGATAGTCTCCCTCACGCAGCCAGCCGGTCTCGTCTCTACTATTCTGCCGATCGTCTCCCTCACGCAGCCAGTCGGTCCTGTCTCTACTTCTCTGCCGATCGTCTCCCTCACGCAACCAGTCCCGTCTCTACTTCTATGCCGATCATCTCCCTCACACAGCCGGTCTCGTCTTCCCCATCCAACTGATCGTCTCTCTCACGCAGCCGGTCCCGTCTTTCCCATCCAGCCGATTGTCTCCCTCAAACTGAAATCCCTACTTCTCTGCGCAACTGGTCCCGTCTTCCCAATCCAACCGATCGTCTCCCTCACGCAGCCGATCCCATCTTTCCCATCCAGTCGATTGTCTCCCTCAAACTGAAATCCCTACTTCCCTGCACAGCCGGTCTCGTCTTCCCCATCCAACCGATCATCTCCCTCAATCATCACGCAAACCCTGCAACTATCTTAGGGTTTTCTTACCCAACCCACTAAACACCGAAATCGTAGGGGGAAAGAAGTCTGACTTTGAAGATTTCGGCCAACAGCTCGTCAACGATGGAGAAGATTGGAGGTGAGTTCGTCGACATTGATGTGAGTGGCTGTGTACCGTCGGTGGGAAGTTCAACGACGAAGTCTACCTCTGCGTGTACGAAATGCTTATGCAGAATTGAATCACCAGTGATGACTTCTCGCACGCTGAAAAATCTTGGTAGAAGGTTTATTGAATGCAGTAAATACAAGGTGTGAATTGTGTTGTAATGATTTTTTATTAATTGAAGGAAAATTGTGATTTCTTTCGAATTTGAGTTGGGAATTTAGTGTACGTTTTGTTTGCTATTAGGTACCAAATTGTGGTAAGTGAAGCTAGATTTCATTCATTTTACTATCAATATACGACTAATCAAACATACCCATAACCCATTAGACATTTTGGGGACACTGGAGAAATTTCGACTGTAAATGATTATTTCTGTGAGTTTTCGGTTCTATCTTGAATCAATAGTAAATTTGGAATTTTTTTTTTTATTTTCTTCTTCTTGGTGTATAAACTAGGCCCAAAATGAAATTATGTATTATTCTTTTGGATTTGTGCCATTCTACCTATCATATTGCATGCTTTTCTGCAATTTTTGTTCAGTGGGAGGTTTGTTTGTAATGATGTACTGTGGTGTTATTTGAAGTTCTGAATGCATGCATTTTGGCCTAAATTGCTTGCATATGGAGGGTACTCTGTGATTGTGCTGAATCTTTGACATATATAGGTCCCTACGCCCTGTCAATCATCCAACACAACATTAAAGGCTACGTTTGGCCAACATTTTTTTTAGGAGTTTTAGGTTTGTTTGAGTATGCAACTTAAAAATAATAATTTTAAAATGTGTGATTCGAAATATGATTTTTAAAAACGTAGTTAAATGTTTGGTAAATCGCAATTTGGCCTTTAAAATCACAACTTAACATTTTAAATTGTGTTTTCAAAAAAACATCTCATTTGCTGCGAAAAACGCAACTCCAAATAATCTATTTTTGGCAATTTAGTTTAAAAATTGCACTTTTTTTATGAAATCAAAATATTTTTTTTTTAACCTAACAAAAAATTTAAAACTCATTTTATTTTTATATTACATCAATTTTTTTTTTTTCCCCTCTTATAATTCTTTACCAAACATACAAATGTGACAAAACCCCAGCTTTGGCAGAACAAAAAATGTGAATTAAGACAAAAGATTCGTTCATATCGAAAGAGGTCCACGATTCCATAATTTATCCTACCGCTTTTAACCTGCTTATTTTATGTCTATGAATCTCAAAATATAAAAGTAACAAAAATGCAAGTCCATTTCAAAAAAAAAAAAAATGCAAGTCATGTATATATATATGTCCATAATAGATTTGGAACCTAATGTAATTAACTGTCCGAATTATAATGCAATTTAAGGAATTAATTATGAAATGAATAGGATCATCTCCAGTTCATTTTGAACTGGAGAGTATTCAGTTCATGGTCAAGATCTCTTTAAAGAGATCCAACGACTACAACGATACCACGTGTCCCGCTAATAAAAATATAATAAAATATTATTTAAAGTTTCCCATATATATACCCCCAAGGGCCACCGTTTAGGGTGGCTTCAGCCACTCCCAAGGGCCTTCCTTTCTTTTTTTTTTTTTTTTTTTTGATTTGGCCATTAGTGGTGGTCGAGGGCCACCATTGGGCCTGAGGGTAGCTTTTGATTTTTGATTTGGCCCTTGAAGGTGGCCGAACCACCCCCGATGGCTACCGTTTGGCCTGAGAAGCCACCCTCATGCCGAACGGTGGCCCTTCGGGGTGGCCGAGCCACCTCAAGGGCCAAATCAAACATATATATATATATATATATATATATATATATATATATATATATTGTTTTTTATTTTTTTAGAAAATTTTAAATAATATTTTTTTTATTTTTTATTAGCGAGACAAGTGGCAACGTTGTGGTCGTTGGATCTCTTGAAAGAGATCCTAACGATGACCTAGATATTCTCCAATCCATTTTGGACCGGAGATAATCCTATTCCCTTCGATAGAGTTTGGACAAATGAGCTTTATTGAGAGCCTCTCACTTGTGGGGACTGGGGAGTAATGTTAAAAGGATGGAGGACTAAAATTCTTTATGTATCATTCTAAATGTGACGTGACTTTTAAAATTACTAATATATCAAAATTTAATAACGATCATCTCAAAGTTGACATTATTTGGCAATAGACATTGTTGGTGGTTTTTAGTTTGAAAATGATTGATATGATATTATAAAGTACATAAAAGTTTTGAGTTTTTTGTATTGAAAAAAAAAAAAAAAAAATTGTTTTGTAGTGAATTTTTTATTTAAATGGTAATAAAAAGTGATTGATGTGATATAAAAAATAAAAATGTAGGAGTTTGGCATGTCCATGTCAAACAAGGCTAATAGTAATTTTAAAAGTCACGTGAGTTTAGCTTATTTGACCCACCCCTACAGAGTAAACCTCGGTCTCAAGCACCACACTTCCGAAAATTTTTTTACTCGAAACATGGTACTACACTAACTATTCACCAAAGGAGTATGGCCTCAAGAAATAGTTTGCACTTAGCGGATTTTCAACCGCAGACCTCTACAGTTGCTCAAGGACTTACGGTTCAATAAGCGCCACTGAGTCAACCCCTTGGGGTTAATTTATTAGCATTTTAGAATGTTACTTATTATAATTCTAGCTTATTCTCTTGAAGGCTTTTGCATTCCGAGCTTGATTTGCATTAACAAAGGAGAGCAATTATAGAAACACATAATATAATAAATATAAAAGTGGAATAATAATAATGAAAGGAAATAGAATAAACACAGAGATTAAGGTGATTCGGCAAATAGGCTACATCCACACATCAAATTATATTTAGGCTACATATAATTTGAAATATTTCAAATACAAACATATTCCCTAAATCAGGATTAACAAATATTATATAAATCTCTTGATTTAGGGAACAAAATCAACATTTATTTCAAAGGATTTATATCCTTAACATGCCCCTGCAAGATGAACATATCGAGTGGTTGGAGTTGATGACGCCTGATTTGAAATATCAACTGTTTTTGAACTTGAACTTCAACGATTGTGGCCGGGACTTGAACATCGGTAACTTTTTGGCCAACATCAGTTACTTTGACCGGAATTTTGACATTGGTTACTGTGGCAAAAATGAGCCAACTATGGACTTAAAATGGGCCACAAGGGCCAAAACATTTGGGCTTTTTATTTTATTTTTATTTTATCTTTTTTCGCTTGCTGAACCAAACAAAGAATATGAGGTGTCATTTATATCTCCTCCTTGAACCGCAAAACAAAAAAACTTCCTTCCTTTTAGAAAAGGATTAGAGGAGAAAAATGAAGTAATTATAGAAAAAAAAAAAAATTGCAATCTAGGATCTAACAATTGACGTTAGCCTATTAGCTCTGATACTATATAGAAACACATAATACATCAACACATCAAAGCTATAATAGGCTACATATTTCCTTGATTTATAATTTGAGAACCTCCTATAGGATTTTCAAGGAATCATAAACCTCTTATGAGCAATTCGAGGTGCTCTCAACTCCTACAAACACAGGATTTGAATAATTTACTTGATTAATTTTCTTATTCATAAATAATGCTTTATATATATAAAGACAATAAAAGAAAATAGAGTCCCACATAAGATAGGACTTCCATTTAAAATAAATAAATCTAATCCTACCCAAATAGAAAAATCTAATCGTACCCAAATAACAAATAACAAGATAAAAGAGATAAACATAACATAAGAGTCCTACACACACAACAATATTAAAATAATAAAACAACTATAAAACATTAATGAACTAAATAACTTCATTGATAATATTTCATAATAGACCCACTACATAACAATGACTACAGGTAACATTCCATCCATCTTTGAATCGACCTTGTCAAATTAATCAGGATTAACAAATATTATCTAAATCTCTTGATTTAGGGAATACAAAATCAACATTTATTCCAAAGGATTTATATCCTTAACAATAATAGAGCAAAATGGTCTCCATATATAATATGAAACCGGATCCTCTCCGATCCATAATGAATTGGAGAATATCTAATTCATAGCTAGGATTTCTTTAAAAAAATCGTAAGACCACAATGAGACATCTGTGTCCTCGTAATAAAAAGAAATAAAATATTATTTAAAGTTTAAAAAAATATAAAAAATAAAATAATAATAATAATAAAAGAATAGAATGGCTGGGGTCCGTGACTCAGTGGGGTGGCCAACCCTGACTGCTATTTGTCGTTGTCGGCCGGTCTTGGTTCCCAGTTTGAAGCTCTCTCTCATTATTTTTCATCCCCAGGAAAAAAAATTGTGAGTAAAATTTTTTTAGTAGAGGCCTGATTCTTGTTAGAAGATTTCTTTATACGGTTATACCTGATTCCTGCCACTTTTGCATGTCGTGATTTTTTTCTGTCAAAGATATTCAAATGCCATTAATTCAGACAAATAAGCTACTGACTCTGTATTTTCTCATCAATCGTAATCTCATCAAATCACACCTTAACTTGAAACTGAATCCTACTAAAGTGGGTCGTGGTGGATGCCCCTACATATTATTTCGTCCAGCAATGGAAGGAGAAAATTTTGAATATATCATCAACAAATCGAGAGATCGAGGATTTTATTCAAAAGTATCTACGAATCAAGGCACAAAAATGGGCAAAAAAAGCACAAGGAAACAATTCAAAAGACTCCTAATTAAACGACCCTTCGAATAATCTTATATAAATTCAAATCTCTTACACAAACAACAATTTTCTTGGAGGATCTTATTTAAATATGATTTTCTATGCATTTAGTAGTTCGTCGACATTGAGGGTTGAAGCACAAGCTTTTCAGAACTAAGAACAAGTCGGCAAATTAGCCGGAGGTGGCAGCATGCTTGTGTCGTTGGTGTTCCCATTCAGCACAATGATAACAGTGTCCATACCCCAGCTTGAATGCCGTTCCAAATGGCAATGCATATACCAAACCCCTGCAAACCATCGATCGCCATTTATATATATATATATATATATATATATATATAGAGAGAGAGAGAGAGAGAGAGGAGATAATAAAGACATAGAAGTGCTAAACATCCCAATTTTTTTTTTTTTTTTTGAAAAGTTAGTTATCAAATGATCTCTCAACATCGCATTAAATTTATTATTTTGAGAAATATGTAACCTAACTCATGTGAGGATTATTTGAAAACTAACTTTTAGAACAAAAATTTGAAATGTTTAGTATTTCTTAAAAAGACAAGAGAAAGAGAGAAATAGAGAGAATACCAGGATTGTCTGCGACGAATCTAACGACAGCCCATCCATTTTTAGGAACTCCGATGGTATTAACTTCCCGTGGATCAACCAAATTGTAAGTTTTCGGGGAAGTCACGTTGTCCCAATTGCCATAACCGGTTCCAACCAAATAGAAGCTAAAACCATGAAGATGCATTGGATGGTTCTCTGCAGTCAAAACATTAGTCCCTTGGAACACGATTTCCACGGATTCCCCCCACTTTATGATCTTTGCCTTGGTTCCCACGCTTGGGTATAACTTACTATCGTCCACCTCTCCTGTGAAGTTAAATACATGCGGCGGCTTACCGGGGAAATCTGGTTCAAAAACATCCAGCAAGTTCCTGCATAAAGGTTTTAAAGCTTGAGTTATTAAAGGATGGAGAAAAAGTAAATTTAATCACTTAATTAATAAATAATTTTAATACGTGGACGTGGTATTACTTGTAGTATGCTTGAAGGATATCAGTGGTTGGGCTGGAGAAACTTATGTTGTTCAAACTGGCAGCAAGCCTGTTCCCATTTGGACCCCCGCAGGATGCATTAGCGCAAAGAATCTCGTTCACAGAAACTGTGATGATGATTTGTTTGGTGATGTTTTTGGGCACATCAACGGGATGGTCCGAGCTCGCCAATGCCCTGATGCGGTTTATGAAGTTGTTTGCGGCATCTTTGTCGCTAACATTAGGAAGAGTCGGATAGGCAGGGGAGGTTGGAGGAGTGTAAGTGCCTGTGTACTTAAGGATTGCCGAAGTGTTGGTGCTGTCGTACGCAGCCTCGGCGTCGAAGAATGGCGTAGCAGCAATGTAGTAATAACTGGCTGCCTGGTTTGCTGTGAGCAAGATGTCCATCGTTTGCCCTGGGGTTATCATTATGTAGCTCGTCGTTATCGGCTTTATGTATGCGCCGTCCTGCGCGACGACGGTCATGTTGTGTTTTGCGATTCCGAAGAACATTTCTTCATTCATCACCGCATTTATTAGACGAAGAAGATATGTCTTGCCGGGCACGACTGATAAACTGTAACTTGTATCTGCAATATATATCATCGTATGATATATTAGACCTGCTCTGTTCCGGTATATTGAAAGATTTTTGTTGTTAATTACCATTGGAGCAATTATTTGGAAATCCTGGTTGGCCATTGATGGCAAATGCATCTGATACGTCTGGGTCCGCACCGGTTTCCGTGGCCTCGTCGATTAATTGCTTGACATCTCCATTGTACCATTCCCCTGCAACACGTACAATCAAAATGAAGAATTTGTAAAAATATATGCATTAACTTATCAGCAATTTTTTTGCAGGAAATATTCAGTTATTATATACCAAGTATGAGCACATGCTCGGCATAGGGCTCGGGAAATGGATAGGTAGTTCCAAGTTCGGGCAAGATGACAATGGCGCCATGGATTGTGGCACGTGACCAGTCACTGTGGGCGTGCCACCAAAGAGTTCCTTCTTCGGTAGAGAATATAACTTCATAGGTGAAGTTTTTCCCTGGCTTAATGGGGCACTGTGTGATGTTCTCAGGACCATCGGACCATGGATTTCTTGGTTGCTTCACTCCGTGCCTGTCATGACCAAACCATTCTTTAGTTTTCATGATAATTTGATTAATTGCAACCCCACACAGAGAGAGAAGGAATTATTACCAGTGAATAGTGACACCATAATCTCCGTTATTGTGAACATTGACAAACGCCTTATCGCCTTTGCGAACATGAATGGCTGGGCCAGGCCATGTGTGATTTACAGTAAACATGCTCTTTGTGGTACACAGCCGAGTAAAATTCGTCTCCCTCAGCTGCATTAATCAAGACCAACAATGATATTATAAAACCACTCATATGAAACTTTTCTGGTTCTGGGTTTACTATAACTACTGCTAACATAACAGGAAGGAACACTTACAATGAAGCTATAATGGTGGACGTTGTAAGCGGAAGAAAGCAGCAGCGCATCGATGAACAAAAAGCCGAGGAGAGCAAGGATCGAACCCATCTTGTGTACACCCATGCTGCAATAAGTCCCTGTACGCCTTCTGTGACTTTCAGCTACGACTTGGGGTCTATTTATAGAGCCAACTTTCGTACAAAATTACAACTTTATACACCCTAAATTAAGGGTCATTTGTAATGTTTTTCCTAAATTATAAATAATATTTATAATTGAGATTGTTGTCACCATTAAACGTGCATGAAAATATTTGAAGGACTAAAAAGGTAAAGTCAAAATCACATGCTCACTAATTTGTTAAGGCTCCAATTGTTTTGACCTAAAATAATTTATGAAAGATTATTTTTCTATTTTTCAGTGTTTGGTGTGACATAATAATAGTTAATGAAAAATATTTTTCGTTTGACCACAAATTCTTCTCTAATTTTCGAAAAATTGTTTTTATTTTTAAAAATCGTAAATGACTTTTCGAGTTTAAACATCTCATTCTCAAATCGATAGACTCAACCGAAAAGTCGGTGGGGTCTCGAGTTGGTCCTGGTCAAGTCCCTGCGAGACTCGGTTAGGACACCTCCAAGAGCTAGTCAGGACAGTTTCGTAAGTTAGAGTTTAATATGATTGAACAAAGGAGAGGATGTTGCAAAAATATATATATAATTTTTCATTACAAAATAAGAATAATTTTATGTATCACACAATTATTTTACTATGCTGACATGATACAGTGAATTCACCTTTAAATAAATTTTGTTAAAAAAAAATAAAAATTGACAATGACATGTGGACATATTTTAGAAGTCTTTAGACCTTATGAAAAGCATGGGAGATAAGGTGTTCATGAGTTTTCACCTTTCAGCAATTGAATCACAAATTTTGGATCCCCAAACGGGCGAGGGCTAATATTAGAGTAATTCTAGAACGCCTACTTGTCTCATATTAAGAATGATGTGGTTATTAAAATCATCATTTGATCAAAATTCAATAATGATCAATCACAAGCCCAATGGTGATTTTAATAACCACATCATTCTTAGTAGGACACAAGTAAACCTTCTAATATTATGACTTCTACTGCAAGCTAGCCAACTTTTTTTTTTCTTTTTTTTTTTTTCTACATGAGTCGGCACCTCACGCGCGTTATATAAAATTAAGTGCGATGTGTACGTCAAGTGATCATCAATTTTTAAAGTCTATAATTTTTTTTTTTTTTTTATAAATAAAATATACTGATTTCATTTAACTCATAAAGTTTATGAATTTTATTTAATATTGCATCCAATATGAAAATTCCACACATTCTTTTTCCAGTCAAGTCACAAAATAATCTCAAACATCCCAAATATTGTGTTGTAGAATAATAGAAGTATCATAGTTTCAAAAAATAAATAAATAAAGTATCTTGAAACTTGTGGTCATAAAATTTGGAAGGTGGAAAAATTAGTGGCACGTGGGAATAGGTTCCCACCCCATATGCTGTAATTAAAAAAAGTCGAAAGAATATTTCTTGTTTTTTTTATTGTTTTCCTTTTCTCTTTTTTTTTTTTTAATTAAAAAAAAATAGCGTAATGGAATACGAGGCGGCAGGGATTATGTTAAGCCTTAATTATACACGATGCCATATTAATTAATTACAACAAAACGACCAAAGAAACAACTCAGATATACAACATAGCAACCTAGATTAAAGTTCTTAATATATATTTATTAGTACATAAGTTATACTTTTATGCCTTTCAACGCCCTTTTTCCAACTGGTCAACTAAAATTTTAACATCACGTATTGAAATAAGTACATATGATGATACCCTTTAATTAATTAATTAATAGGCCTCGTGGTTGTCGTGGAAGATAAAAACAAATAACTTTTTAACATTAACAAAATGAAGCAGGAGAATTTTAACATTAAAATTACATGCAGCGTGTGTAACCCACAAGTGCTTATTTTAATTAAAAGGTAATACTTTGAAAATTGTACAGGCACTTTAGAGGGAAGAACAATTTTAATTAATGTCGGTATAATAATATGATTGATAACTCGAAGACGTTATGCATGAATAAATTAACCTCCATTCATGACATGTGCACATCACGTCAACAGTAAATTAAACGCTTGGCAAATACAGCTATCCCTCTAACAATTGGTGGAGCAAATATAGATGGAAGAATATCCTGCTTTTATTCACAATATTGTAATCTCTGAAAAGTACAATGAAAACATGAGATTTTCACTACAAATATTACAAAAAAAGTACTATGTATCTACCCTTTTTTTTTTGTTTTCTAACCCTGCAAAAAGCGAGAAGATGTAAAATGTTAGGAGAAGAAAAGAATGTAGTGTGCGGTAAATAGGCAATTGCAAAGAGAGATCGAATTGGGCCATTCGACAGCCTGGAGACACAGAGAGAGAGAGAGAGAGAGAGAGAGAGAGAGTGTTGAAACTTTTGACAAGACAAAAGAAGACTATGGGAATCGGATAACAGGCCAGGATAGAGCTGTTGGGCATTTGACAGAATGTAATATGTGTGGGAAAAGGAACACTGTAATTTAATGGCATCTGAGAACTGAGATAACCTTAAATCAGTTTTCTGGGGGGTAATCTTACCTTAAATCAACGCTATTACTGGTGCCACCCTTGGAGCTAACAGAACTCAGAACAACTGAGAAATTCTGGAGATGAAAAGCTATTGAAGATGGAGACATAGTTTAGAGAGGAGGATTGAAGAAATTCAAAGCAGGGGCTTGCTTGATTTTATATGGCTTATCATATTTTGTTAGTACAAAAAAAAAAAAAAAAAAAAATGAAGTACAAAGATGTACTGCATCTACTTTTGGTTTGCAATAGTTAATCCTTTGTTTCACCTAATCACTATTTATTTTATGGTCATAATTTAAAAGTGGGAAAAGTGGGAGGCTCTTTTGGGTAATACTTGTGATGATTAGATTGGAGGAAGAAAGAAGCTGTAAGAATAGTGTTTGGCTTGAGTGAAAATTCAAAGTCAAGAATGTCAGTCTTGGTAAGATTCTTGTGCCACAAAAATCCATTATTTCATCATTATATATATGGTTGGAAAGAAGATTTATTTGCCTCTACTAAATCACCATCTGGTACATCACCATGCATGTGCATATATACAGGAACAGGATAGGATAATTCACTGACAATTTTCCTATCCATGACATTTGACAACCAAACGTACAATATGCATGCTTTCAATTATTATTATTTTTGTTTTCCCGCCTTTATCAAAAAAACTCATCTGCTTTTGAGTAATGTGGCCGACTGCTCTTTATCGTTGTCTGCAGTCTCGCTTCTTTGAATTGTTTAGTAATGAAAAAAAAAAAAAAAAAAAGAGTTTGACTTTTGAAAAAGAAATGAAGGAAAATATGCATGGCAATTTCTATTCATATCTATCTAACTTTCTCTTAGCTTTGAATCCGGCACTAGAAATATGCATGGCAGCAGTTTTTCAGGGCATAATATAGTACAAACATTTGGCATGCATAATTTGCACCATCTCACCTAAAACTTACCATGGACCGTGACATATTAATTCGCATGTGTCCCTACGTACCCTCTCAATCAATATTGCGCACATGACACAACAATATTGAGTCTGACAATATTACGTACAATTTCAGAACAAAGCTTCCATTCAAGACATAATATAATACTACAAACATTTGGCATATATATAACACATTAATCAGTGGCGGATATATTTGCAACTTTATATTGAAATTTTCTTTTATACCATGAATAGGTTCTTCACCTCTTGTATTTTTTGTATTATAAGATAATTTTTTAATTATTATTGTTTCTTCGAGCAATAAACTATTTGGCGTTTTTATACAGGAAATTAGATCGTACAGTGAACTATTATT
>NC_081546.1:4850959-4877440 GCF_901000735.1 Corylus avellana
TATTTGGCAATAGACATTGTTGGTGGTTTTTAGTTTGAAAATGATTGATATGATATTATAAAGTACATAAAAGTTTTGAGTTTTTTGTATTGAAAAAAAAAAAAAAAAAATTGTTTTGTAGTGAATTTTTTATTTAAATGGTAATAAAAAGTGATTGATGTGATATAAAAAATAAAAATGTAGGAGTTTGGCATGTCCATGTCAAACAAGGCTAATAGTAATTTTAAAAGTCACGTGAGTTTAGCTTATTTGACCCACCCCTACAGAGTAAACCTCGGTCTCAAGCACCACACTTCCGAAAATTTTTTTACTCGAAACATGGTACTACACTAACTATTCACCAAAGGAGTATGGCCTCAAGAAATAGTTTGCACTTAGCGGATTTTCAACCGCAGACCTCTACAGTTGCTCAAGGACTTACGGTTCAATAAGCGCCACTGAGTCAACCCCTTGGGGTTAATTTATTAGCATTTTAGAATGTTACTTATTATAATTCTAGCTTATTCTCTTGAAGGCTTTTGCATTCCGAGCTTGATTTGCATTAACAAAGGAGAGCAATTATAGAAACACATAATATAATAAATATAAAAGTGGAATAATAATAATGAAAGGAAATAGAATAAACACAGAGATTAAGGTGATTCGGCAAATAGGCTACATCCACACATCAAATTATATTTAGGCTACATATAATTTGAAATATTTCAAATACAAACATATTCCCTAAATCAGGATTAACAAATATTATATAAATCTCTTGATTTAGGGAACAAAATCAACATTTATTTCAAAGGATTTATATCCTTAACATGCCCCTGCAAGATGAACATATCGAGTGGTTGGAGTTGATGACGCCTGATTTGAAATATCAACTGTTTTTGAACTTGAACTTCAACGATTGTGGCCGGGACTTGAACATCGGTAACTTTTTGGCCAACATCAGTTACTTTGACCGGAATTTTGACATTGGTTACTGTGGCAAAAATGAGCCAACTATGGACTTAAAATGGGCCACAAGGGCCAAAACATTTGGGCTTTTTATTTTATTTTTATTTTATCTTTTTTCGCTTGCTGAACCAAACAAAGAATATGAGGTGTCATTTATATCTCCTCCTTGAACCGCAAAACAAAAAAACTTCCTTCCTTTTAGAAAAGGATTAGAGGAGAAAAATGAAGTAATTATAGAAAAAAAAAAAAATTGCAATCTAGGATCTAACAATTGACGTTAGCCTATTAGCTCTGATACTATATAGAAACACATAATACATCAACACATCAAAGCTATAATAGGCTACATATTTCCTTGATTTATAATTTGAGAACCTCCTATAGGATTTTCAAGGAATCATAAACCTCTTATGAGCAATTCGAGGTGCTCTCAACTCCTACAAACACAGGATTTGAATAATTTACTTGATTAATTTTCTTATTCATAAATAATGCTTTATATATATAAAGACAATAAAAGAAAATAGAGTCCCACATAAGATAGGACTTCCATTTAAAATAAATAAATCTAATCCTACCCAAATAGAAAAATCTAATCGTACCCAAATAACAAATAACAAGATAAAAGAGATAAACATAACATAAGAGTCCTACACACACAACAATATTAAAATAATAAAACAACTATAAAACATTAATGAACTAAATAACTTCATTGATAATATTTCATAATAGACCCACTACATAACAATGACTACAGGTAACATTCCATCCATCTTTGAATCGACCTTGTCAAATTAATCAGGATTAACAAATATTATCTAAATCTCTTGATTTAGGGAATACAAAATCAACATTTATTCCAAAGGATTTATATCCTTAACAATAATAGAGCAAAATGGTCTCCATATATAATATGAAACCGGATCCTCTCCGATCCATAATGAATTGGAGAATATCTAATTCATAGCTAGGATTTCTTTAAAAAAATCGTAAGACCACAATGAGACATCTGTGTCCTCGTAATAAAAAGAAATAAAATATTATTTAAAGTTTAAAAAAATATAAAAAATAAAATAATAATAATAATAAAAGAATAGAATGGCTGGGGTCCGTGACTCAGTGGGGTGGCCAACCCTGACTGCTATTTGTCGTTGTCGGCCGGTCTTGGTTCCCAGTTTGAAGCTCTCTCTCATTATTTTTCATCCCCAGGAAAAAAAATTGTGAGTAAAATTTTTTTAGTAGAGGCCTGATTCTTGTTAGAAGATTTCTTTATACGGTTATACCTGATTCCTGCCACTTTTGCATGTCGTGATTTTTTTCTGTCAAAGATATTCAAATGCCATTAATTCAGACAAATAAGCTACTGACTCTGTATTTTCTCATCAATCGTAATCTCATCAAATCACACCTTAACTTGAAACTGAATCCTACTAAAGTGGGTCGTGGTGGATGCCCCTACATATTATTTCGTCCAGCAATGGAAGGAGAAAATTTTGAATATATCATCAACAAATCGAGAGATCGAGGATTTTATTCAAAAGTATCTACGAATCAAGGCACAAAAATGGGCAAAAAAAGCACAAGGAAACAATTCAAAAGACTCCTAATTAAACGACCCTTCGAATAATCTTATATAAATTCAAATCTCTTACACAAACAACAATTTTCTTGGAGGATCTTATTTAAATATGATTTTCTATGCATTTAGTAGTTCGTCGACATTGAGGGTTGAAGCACAAGCTTTTCAGAACTAAGAACAAGTCGGCAAATTAGCCGGAGGTGGCAGCATGCTTGTGTCGTTGGTGTTCCCATTCAGCACAATGATAACAGTGTCCATACCCCAGCTTGAATGCCGTTCCAAATGGCAATGCATATACCAAACCCCTGCAAACCATCGATCGCCATTTATATATATATATATATATATATATATATATAGAGAGAGAGAGAGAGAGAGAGGAGATAATAAAGACATAGAAGTGCTAAACATCCCAATTTTTTTTTTTTTTTTTGAAAAGTTAGTTATCAAATGATCTCTCAACATCGCATTAAATTTATTATTTTGAGAAATATGTAACCTAACTCATGTGAGGATTATTTGAAAACTAACTTTTAGAACAAAAATTTGAAATGTTTAGTATTTCTTAAAAAGACAAGAGAAAGAGAGAAATAGAGAGAATACCAGGATTGTCTGCGACGAATCTAACGACAGCCCATCCATTTTTAGGAACTCCGATGGTATTAACTTCCCGTGGATCAACCAAATTGTAAGTTTTCGGGGAAGTCACGTTGTCCCAATTGCCATAACCGGTTCCAACCAAATAGAAGCTAAAACCATGAAGATGCATTGGATGGTTCTCTGCAGTCAAAACATTAGTCCCTTGGAACACGATTTCCACGGATTCCCCCCACTTTATGATCTTTGCCTTGGTTCCCACGCTTGGGTATAACTTACTATCGTCCACCTCTCCTGTGAAGTTAAATACATGCGGCGGCTTACCGGGGAAATCTGGTTCAAAAACATCCAGCAAGTTCCTGCATAAAGGTTTTAAAGCTTGAGTTATTAAAGGATGGAGAAAAAGTAAATTTAATCACTTAATTAATAAATAATTTTAATACGTGGACGTGGTATTACTTGTAGTATGCTTGAAGGATATCAGTGGTTGGGCTGGAGAAACTTATGTTGTTCAAACTGGCAGCAAGCCTGTTCCCATTTGGACCCCCGCAGGATGCATTAGCGCAAAGAATCTCGTTCACAGAAACTGTGATGATGATTTGTTTGGTGATGTTTTTGGGCACATCAACGGGATGGTCCGAGCTCGCCAATGCCCTGATGCGGTTTATGAAGTTGTTTGCGGCATCTTTGTCGCTAACATTAGGAAGAGTCGGATAGGCAGGGGAGGTTGGAGGAGTGTAAGTGCCTGTGTACTTAAGGATTGCCGAAGTGTTGGTGCTGTCGTACGCAGCCTCGGCGTCGAAGAATGGCGTAGCAGCAATGTAGTAATAACTGGCTGCCTGGTTTGCTGTGAGCAAGATGTCCATCGTTTGCCCTGGGGTTATCATTATGTAGCTCGTCGTTATCGGCTTTATGTATGCGCCGTCCTGCGCGACGACGGTCATGTTGTGTTTTGCGATTCCGAAGAACATTTCTTCATTCATCACCGCATTTATTAGACGAAGAAGATATGTCTTGCCGGGCACGACTGATAAACTGTAACTTGTATCTGCAATATATATCATCGTATGATATATTAGACCTGCTCTGTTCCGGTATATTGAAAGATTTTTGTTGTTAATTACCATTGGAGCAATTATTTGGAAATCCTGGTTGGCCATTGATGGCAAATGCATCTGATACGTCTGGGTCCGCACCGGTTTCCGTGGCCTCGTCGATTAATTGCTTGACATCTCCATTGTACCATTCCCCTGCAACACGTACAATCAAAATGAAGAATTTGTAAAAATATATGCATTAACTTATCAGCAATTTTTTTGCAGGAAATATTCAGTTATTATATACCAAGTATGAGCACATGCTCGGCATAGGGCTCGGGAAATGGATAGGTAGTTCCAAGTTCGGGCAAGATGACAATGGCGCCATGGATTGTGGCACGTGACCAGTCACTGTGGGCGTGCCACCAAAGAGTTCCTTCTTCGGTAGAGAATATAACTTCATAGGTGAAGTTTTTCCCTGGCTTAATGGGGCACTGTGTGATGTTCTCAGGACCATCGGACCATGGATTTCTTGGTTGCTTCACTCCGTGCCTGTCATGACCAAACCATTCTTTAGTTTTCATGATAATTTGATTAATTGCAACCCCACACAGAGAGAGAAGGAATTATTACCAGTGAATAGTGACACCATAATCTCCGTTATTGTGAACATTGACAAACGCCTTATCGCCTTTGCGAACATGAATGGCTGGGCCAGGCCATGTGTGATTTACAGTAAACATGCTCTTTGTGGTACACAGCCGAGTAAAATTCGTCTCCCTCAGCTGCATTAATCAAGACCAACAATGATATTATAAAACCACTCATATGAAACTTTTCTGGTTCTGGGTTTACTATAACTACTGCTAACATAACAGGAAGGAACACTTACAATGAAGCTATAATGGTGGACGTTGTAAGCGGAAGAAAGCAGCAGCGCATCGATGAACAAAAAGCCGAGGAGAGCAAGGATCGAACCCATCTTGTGTACACCCATGCTGCAATAAGTCCCTGTACGCCTTCTGTGACTTTCAGCTACGACTTGGGGTCTATTTATAGAGCCAACTTTCGTACAAAATTACAACTTTATACACCCTAAATTAAGGGTCATTTGTAATGTTTTTCCTAAATTATAAATAATATTTATAATTGAGATTGTTGTCACCATTAAACGTGCATGAAAATATTTGAAGGACTAAAAAGGTAAAGTCAAAATCACATGCTCACTAATTTGTTAAGGCTCCAATTGTTTTGACCTAAAATAATTTATGAAAGATTATTTTTCTATTTTTCAGTGTTTGGTGTGACATAATAATAGTTAATGAAAAATATTTTTCGTTTGACCACAAATTCTTCTCTAATTTTCGAAAAATTGTTTTTATTTTTAAAAATCGTAAATGACTTTTCGAGTTTAAACATCTCATTCTCAAATCGATAGACTCAACCGAAAAGTCGGTGGGGTCTCGAGTTGGTCCTGGTCAAGTCCCTGCGAGACTCGGTTAGGACACCTCCAAGAGCTAGTCAGGACAGTTTCGTAAGTTAGAGTTTAATATGATTGAACAAAGGAGAGGATGTTGCAAAAATATATATATAATTTTTCATTACAAAATAAGAATAATTTTATGTATCACACAATTATTTTACTATGCTGACATGATACAGTGAATTCACCTTTAAATAAATTTTGTTAAAAAAAAATAAAAATTGACAATGACATGTGGACATATTTTAGAAGTCTTTAGACCTTATGAAAAGCATGGGAGATAAGGTGTTCATGAGTTTTCACCTTTCAGCAATTGAATCACAAATTTTGGATCCCCAAACGGGCGAGGGCTAATATTAGAGTAATTCTAGAACGCCTACTTGTCTCATATTAAGAATGATGTGGTTATTAAAATCATCATTTGATCAAAATTCAATAATGATCAATCACAAGCCCAATGGTGATTTTAATAACCACATCATTCTTAGTAGGACACAAGTAAACCTTCTAATATTATGACTTCTACTGCAAGCTAGCCAACTTTTTTTTTTCTTTTTTTTTTTTTCTACATGAGTCGGCACCTCACGCGCGTTATATAAAATTAAGTGCGATGTGTACGTCAAGTGATCATCAATTTTTAAAGTCTATAATTTTTTTTTTTTTTTTATAAATAAAATATACTGATTTCATTTAACTCATAAAGTTTATGAATTTTATTTAATATTGCATCCAATATGAAAATTCCACACATTCTTTTTCCAGTCAAGTCACAAAATAATCTCAAACATCCCAAATATTGTGTTGTAGAATAATAGAAGTATCATAGTTTCAAAAAATAAATAAATAAAGTATCTTGAAACTTGTGGTCATAAAATTTGGAAGGTGGAAAAATTAGTGGCACGTGGGAATAGGTTCCCACCCCATATGCTGTAATTAAAAAAAGTCGAAAGAATATTTCTTGTTTTTTTTATTGTTTTCCTTTTCTCTTTTTTTTTTTTTAATTAAAAAAAAATAGCGTAATGGAATACGAGGCGGCAGGGATTATGTTAAGCCTTAATTATACACGATGCCATATTAATTAATTACAACAAAACGACCAAAGAAACAACTCAGATATACAACATAGCAACCTAGATTAAAGTTCTTAATATATATTTATTAGTACATAAGTTATACTTTTATGCCTTTCAACGCCCTTTTTCCAACTGGTCAACTAAAATTTTAACATCACGTATTGAAATAAGTACATATGATGATACCCTTTAATTAATTAATTAATAGGCCTCGTGGTTGTCGTGGAAGATAAAAACAAATAACTTTTTAACATTAACAAAATGAAGCAGGAGAATTTTAACATTAAAATTACATGCAGCGTGTGTAACCCACAAGTGCTTATTTTAATTAAAAGGTAATACTTTGAAAATTGTACAGGCACTTTAGAGGGAAGAACAATTTTAATTAATGTCGGTATAATAATATGATTGATAACTCGAAGACGTTATGCATGAATAAATTAACCTCCATTCATGACATGTGCACATCACGTCAACAGTAAATTAAACGCTTGGCAAATACAGCTATCCCTCTAACAATTGGTGGAGCAAATATAGATGGAAGAATATCCTGCTTTTATTCACAATATTGTAAT
Source organism: Corylus avellana (assembly GCF_901000735.1). Classification (NCBI taxonomy): domain Eukaryota; kingdom Viridiplantae; phylum Streptophyta; class Magnoliopsida; order Fagales; family Betulaceae; genus Corylus; species Corylus avellana. Next base: position 4,858,255 of record NC_081546.1, read on the forward strand.
CTCTGAAAAGTACAATGAAAACATGAGATTTTCACTACAAATATTACAAAAAAAGTACTATGTATCTACCCTTTTTTTTTTGTTTTCTAACCCTGCAAAAAGCGAGAAGATGTAAAATGTTAGGAGAAGAAAAGAATGTAGTGTGCGGTAAATAGGCAATTGCAAAGAGAGATCGAATTGGGCCATTCGACAGCCTGGAGACACAGAGAGAGAGAGAGAGAGAGAGAGAGAGAGAGTGTTGAAACTTTTGACAAGACAAAAGAAGACTATGGGAATCGGATAACAGGCCAGGATAGAGCTGTTGGGCATTTGACAGAATGTAATATGTGTGGGAAAAGGAACACTGTAATTTAATGGCATCTGAGAACTGAGATAACCTTAAATCAGTTTTCTGGGGGGTAATCTTACCTTAAATCAACGCTATTACTGGTGCCACCCTTGGAGCTAACAGAACTCAGAACAACTGAGAAATTCTGGAGATGAAAAGCTATTGAAGATGGAGACATAGTTTAGAGAGGAGGATTGAAGAAATTCAAAGCAGGGGCTTGCTTGATTTTATATGGCTTATCATATTTTGTTAGTACAAAAAAAAAAAAAAAAAAAAATGAAGTACAAAGATGTACTGCATCTACTTTTGGTTTGCAATAGTTAATCCTTTGTTTCACCTAATCACTATTTATTTTATGGTCATAATTTAAAAGTGGGAAAAGTGGGAGGCTCTTTTGGGTAATACTTGTGATGATTAGATTGGAGGAAGAAAGAAGCTGTAAGAATAGTGTTTGGCTTGAGTGAAAATTCAAAGTCAAGAATGTCAGTCTTGGTAAGATTCTTGTGCCACAAAAATCCATTATTTCATCATTATATATATGGTTGGAAAGAAGATTTATTTGCCTCTACTAAATCACCATCTGGTACATCACCATGCATGTGCATATATACAGGAACAGGATAGGATAATTCACTGACAATTTTCCTATCCATGACATTTGACAACCAAACGTACAATATGCATGCTTTCAATTATTATTATTTTTGTTTTCCCGCCTTTATCAAAAAAACTCATCTGCTTTTGAGTAATGTGGCCGACTGCTCTTTATCGTTGTCTGCAGTCTCGCTTCTTTGAATTGTTTAGTAATGAAAAAAAAAAAAAAAAAAAGAGTTTGACTTTTGAAAAAGAAATGAAGGAAAATATGCATGGCAATTTCTATTCATATCTATCTAACTTTCTCTTAGCTTTGAATCCGGCACTAGAAATATGCATGGCAGCAGTTTTTCAGGGCATAATATAGTACAAACATTTGGCATGCATAATTTGCACCATCTCACCTAAAACTTACCATGGACCGTGACATATTAATTCGCATGTGTCCCTACGTACCCTCTCAATCAATATTGCGCACATGACACAACAATATTGAGTCTGACAATATTACGTACAATTTCAGAACAAAGCTTCCATTCAAGACATAATATAATACTACAAACATTTGGCATATATATAACACATTAATCAGTGGCGGATATATTTGCAACTTTATATTGAAATTTTCTTTTATACCATGAATAGGTTCTTCACCTCTTGTATTTTTTGTATTATAAGATAATTTTTTAATTATTATTGTTTCTTCGAGCAATAAACTATTTGGCGTTTTTATACAGGAAATTAGATCGTACAGTGAACTATTATTGATCCTTCCATATGTTATTAGGAAATCACTTGTAGTTAGAAACCTCTTGTTTTGTGTAACTCAACTTGCAGCCTGTTAGTTGTTTCTGTCATAGTGTGAACACCGACCTTATTTCCATTTTTGCAATAAAATGTTGAATGAATTTTTTTACAAGAAATTTAGTTATCTATATAGAGAGGAAAATAATTGAGAAGTTCAATTCAGATTCTATACTAAATGATTTTAGTTCTCTACAATTTTAGAATCTTTGTTTTTGCATTTTTTTTTTTTTTTTTTTTATATTAGTACCTATGTGTTATTAATATATCAATATTGATACATATTTATAAAGTTTTACCGATATAATTTTGGAAAAAATGCAAAATTAGTCCTTGTAGTTTACCTGATTTGCAATTAACTTCCGGTTGTATCAAAATGAACTCAAAAGTTCATGAGATATATGCCAAAAAAATAAGTTAGTCCTTACAATCAAATTTCGTTCACTGACTTAACTAATTTTGATAAGGTGAAACGTTAGAGGCAATAAAATTGTGATAGTTATCTGATTTAAGTCAGTGTCACACTAATGGAATATGTTAAATTAGTAGACGAAATTTAATTGTAGGGACTAAATTATTTTTTTTGCATAGTTCACGGACCTTTAAGTTTATTTTGATACCACAATGAGCTAATTGTAAATCAAGTAAACCATAATGACTAATTTTGCATTTTTTTTCCTATAATTTTTGTTACAAACATTGTGTAATAAAACATTTCATTTCTGTTTTAAATTGTGTTTATCATTTATAATATATAAAAATAAATAAAACCCTAGCCTTGGCCAGCAGAACAAAAATGTGAATTTAGACAAAAGATGCATTCATATCGAAAGAGGGGTCCACGGTTATTGACCACGTGCGTGGGCTCTACAGTAAAAGTAGGGGCCCTAAAAGTTAAAAGACCAAAAACAAAGTGCCAAATCATTTTTCAAAAAAGTTAAAAGAAGTGGCGGACAAAATTAATGCCAAACAACAATATTATTTTTAAAAAAATTCAACTTCTAATATATTTATTTTTTATATTATATTAATATTTATTTTTTATATTTTTATTATTTCATTCCAAACATTCTTACTTTTTTAATCAATTAATTTTCGTTACAGTGAAAAAGCTAAAAGCCTTTGCCAAATAGACCCCAATGTTTTGAGAGCTATTTATAGCTTTGATGTCTTGTCACCAATTCATCAGAATATAAAAATTATGAGTGAAAAAAAAAAAAAAGTTACAGTTAGTAGTTATTGGCTAAAACCACTAATTCTAACCACTTAGGTGGTTAGTAAAATCCGCTAATTGCTTTAAAGATTAACCGTTAACCGCTTTCTAAAAAGAACCAAAACAACACAACACATCGCTTCTAGATTTTTATACGTTTTTTTAATATTTAAACACAAAAACAATGTCGATATATATATATATATGCTATTAGTGGTTAGTGAATTTTTTAAATCGTAAAGCCACTAATCACACCATCTTAAACAATTAGTAATTTTGTTTAATCGCCTTCAAAAACAATTAGAGGTTAAAACACCCATTATTTCAACACTGATAAAAATAAAAGATCTACTAGGTTGAGAAAACATCGGAAAAATATGGGACAAAATACACGTGACAGCTCCTTGCATGGGTCAGCTTGTTTTTATAAAGCACGTTGATTTTTTCGCACTAAGCGTCTCAATCATGATTGCCACGCATGATTGAGACGCTACGCAAGCAATGATCTCATACTTTACTTTCTCATATAAAGGTTTAATTGTTGGCTCAATATGTTTTTTAAATAATGTCACTCACCTACTTTTTTGCAAGAATGTTTATTATTATTATTATTATTATTATTAAATGGGAACCTAGTTTTTGTTGGATGACTCCTAAAACTGTAGTTTTTCAAATTATGAAATTTATGCTATTTTTAAATATTGAAACGCTTCAAAAATGTCATATAAAAAATTGGCAAGTTATCGAGGAACCTAGAAAAAAAATTTAAGTACAAATTTTTTTTGCTTCACTTTTGCAAAGATACTTATTCTTTAAAAAAAAATAAAAAAAATAAAGGAGTTTTTGGTTTAAAGCTCTGTTTACAACATAGAAAGCAAGAAAACAGAAATATATATATATAATTTTTGGGTAAATATATTATAAATCCCTGAGTCAACATGTCACAACTGTAAAATTCCTAAGTTGTATTTTTTTTTTATTATTTTTTTTTATTTATTTATTTTTTTTCGAATTGTTACTCCCCTGGTCAAACGAAAATGCAAAAAAAATTCCTACCGTTAGATTTTCCCTCAAATGTTTAACGTCCGGCAATCCCAAACTATACACATCGTTTTGCCACGTCAACATATTAATTTAATTTTAAAAAAAAAAATAAAAATTGAAGTGGTGGCCAGCGGTGGGGCTGCCACCCTTGGCCACCCCCAACCCCTATGGGGCTAGGGGTGGGCAAACCACCCTAAATTTTATATTATTTCTACTAGAGTTGAATAGAAGGGAAGATACCTAGAAGATAGTTTGTTAGTAGCTACTTGTCTGATAGAAAGATTTCAAGTTTGCTTGTTTATTTATTTGTGGCCCTTTGTGGCCCCAGGAGTGGGCAAACCATCCTAAATTTATATTATTTTTGCTGGAGTTGAATAGAAGGGAAGATAAGCAGAAGACAGTTTGTTAATAGCTACTCATCATAGAAGAATTTTAAGTTTACTTGTTTATTTTTTTGCGGCACTTCAGGAGTGAGCAAACCACCCTAAATTTTATATTATTTCTACATGAGTTGAATAGAAAAGAAGATAAGTAGAAGACAGTTTGTTAATAGCTACTCGTCTGACATAAGGATTTAAAGTTTGCTTGGTCATTTATTTGCTTATGGCTTTTACAGAATAAATCTAAAAGGTGAATATCATGTAGGAAAAAAACTCAGCAACAAAGATAAGATGATAAAGTTTCTGGGTTGAAAGTCATGTCCATTTCTATGACTTTTTGGTAAACAAAGTCATAGAAAGTTTGTCCCAAGTTGCAGCGGTGCAGGCTTGATGCCCTTTTATTGTAGTTGATCGATGTATAGCATGCACGTGATACAAATGGCAAATTGAGGCTCCTGCAAAAGGCTTCGTCTCAGCTACATGTCCACCATACAAGCACAAATACTATTAGGTAGAGACTAAAGTACGTTACGTACGGAGGCCGGGATCTATTCGGATACAGTGCATGCGGGCCTAGCCTGCAGGCTGCAGGTAATTGACGGCAGTGTTTGTCAATTAAACGGACTTGTACTCTATCCGGCCTCTTCCACAATTCAAAAAAAAAAATTATCTTCGCCTCAAAATTAATCCTAATATTCTTAATTTTTATATTACATCAATTATTATTATTATTATTATTATTATTCAAATAAAAAAATTATTACAAAACAAATTTTTTATATTTTTTCTTCTAAAATATATTTTTTTATTTTTCTCCACAAAATATTTTAACTAAAACTAATCAAACACATATTCTTAAAAATGCACTATAGTGCCAGCCCTGGGCCCTGGCCTCTTGGCAAACACTACCGACAAGAAGTCATCCCAACCCAACAGCATTTCAAGACAACCTGGGAGCCAAAGATAATATTATATAAATAAGCCAAGAAAATAATAGGGAAATGCTAGAATGCATTCATTTCCCCGCATTTAGCCCATCAAATGCTATGTGGCAGGCCCTCTTATTACACTACAAAAAAATAGATGTTTTTTGACGTGGCAAACAGTAACTTATGTTTGCCACGTCAAAAACTTTTGACATGTCTAAGTAGACACGTCAAAAAAAATATTATTAACGTATTGTATTTTAATACGTCAAAAGTTTTTGATGTGCCTATTTTACACGTTAAAAGTTTTTGACGTGTCTAACCAGCATATCAAAAAAAAATAAATTGTTTAGTTGTAAATAATTAGGTAATAATTGATATAAAAAATATGTATTAAAAAATAATTAATTTTAACTGGCATAAAAAATTAAATTTGATTGGATAGGAAAATTAAGTTTATCATATTAATTAGTATAAATTACTTGGTATATATATATATATATGTGTACGTACGTATATATATATCACATGCATGCCAATTAATATATATATATATATGTGTGTGTGTGTGTGTGTGTGTGTGTGATATTATCATGCATATATCAGTCTAGTTATAATATTAATATGATGGCTGGCCATATTAATTTTTAAAAAATATATATTAAAACTACTCAATACATTTATGTTATAAGACCCGCAAACCTCACATTAACTCGGCCAACACAAAATATGTGGTTGGTGAGTGAATACATCTAATTATCTATACATCTAGAATACTAATTTATTTATTCTCTAATTAATTGTAATTGTGCTGTATGGATAATGTGGACATATAAGAAGAAGAAAATTATATAATAGAATAAATATAATTTTTAATAGAAATTATATGACAGGGTAAATATAATTTTAATAGAACTATAATTTAATATATAATCTTAATAAAATTAAAATAAATATAATTAAATATAATTTTATATGTTTTTGACGTGTTGTAGTTAAAACGTCAAAACATTTTGACGTGTCTAACCAACATGTCAAAAACTTTTGACGTGTCTAAGTAGACACGTCAAAAAAAATATTGTTGACGCGTTGTATTTTAACACGTCAAAAGTTTTTGACGTGCCTATTTGACACGTCAAAAGTTTTTGACGTGTTATCCTAACACGTCAAAAACATAACACGTCAAAAGTTTTTGATGTGTCTAACCAGCACGTCAAAAAAAATAAATTGTTTAGTTGTAAATAATTAGGTAATAATTGATATAAAAAATATGTATTAAAAAACAATTAATTTTAATTGGCGTACAAAATTAATTTTGATTGGATAGGAAAATTATAGTTTATCATATTAGTATAAATTACTTGGTATATATGTATACGTATATATATCACATGCGTATCAATTAATTAATATCACATGTATATTATATAATTAATGTACACTAATTAAACATAATCATGCTATATTAATAAAGCCCGGAAATTATCATGCGTGCATAATCATACTAATATTGTATACCAATTAATTAATATAATCAACCATTTCATTAATATTAATTTGAATATGATATTAATTATCATGCATAAATCAGTCTAGTAATATTGTATGGATATTAAATTATTTATTCTCTAATTAGTTATATAAGGTGAAAAAATGATAGTAATATTAAAATTATTCTCTAATCAGTCTAGCTAGTAATATTAAATTTTAAAAAAAAAAAATTAAAATGTGGCAATTAATTATTATTCTCTAATTAAAATTTTATGTTTATAATAATAAAAAAAAATTAAAATATAGGTAGAATTTTTGACGTGCCACATTTGGCACGTCAAAAATTGTGGCACGTCAAAAGTTTTTGACATGCCATGTGGCACGTCAAAAACAACCTCGGGAAGGCGTGCACGCCAGCTGCCTTCCCAGCTTTATTATTTTTTTTCTTTCTTTCTTTCTTCTTTCTTCTTCCTTCTTCCTTCTTTCTCTCTCCCCCACGTCTTCTTGATGCAGACCCATATTTTCAAAACCCATTTTCAAATTTTTTTTGTTTTTTGTTTTTTGTTTTTTCTTTCTCTCCCCCGCGTCTTCTTGCTGCAAACCCATATTTTTAAAACCCATTTTCAAAATATATTTTCTTCTTTCTTTCTCTGCAACATTTCTCTCGGTGATCACCCGCGTCCTCTCTCTCAGCCAGGTCTTTTCACGTTTTCTCTCTCTCTCGGTGGTTCTCTCTCTCACCGGCGCCCGTCACCGCCGCTGCTCCCTCCGGCGACCAAGCCTTCTCCGACGCAGTCTCAAAAATCAGGTATATATATATAATTATTGATTATATATATATATTCGGAATAGGGTTATATAAATATAAATTATTCAAAAATCAGGTAAATATATTTAAACTAATTTATTTATTTATTTATATAGATAAATAAATTATATAAATATGCAATTTACAGTGTATTACTTGTTAGGTAATTAATTATTGCAATTATATATTGTTGTTGTAGTTATATTAGCAAATTCTTTTTACATGTTAGCTAATTAATTAATTAATTTCAAACAAGTATACTTGTTTTACATATATGTTTTGTTTATGGTGAAAATATTGTTTAATGTATTTGCGTGCATGCATGCAAAATTACGTACCCTCATAGTTTGAAATAATTTTTTTGAACATTAATTTGCATTTATATTTAGACCCATATTTTGTGTAGGTTATGCTTTTGCATATTATCATGACAAATAAGAAATGCATATCTATTTTGGTCGTTAATTAATGATTAGATTTTGTAAATTTATAATATATTCATAAATGCTAAGATATAAAAAGAAAGTAAGGAACAACGAAATGTTATAATAAACGGAAAAAAGAAAACCAACATTTAACCTAGCTAGTTACCTATAACTAATTTATTTAGGGTCCACATATAAAAAAAAAAAAAAAATTACGTCTTACAACTTTTTTTTTTTTTTGAGAAATACGTCTTACAACTTTAGATTATGTAAATGTCATAAAAAAACGAGAACAAAAAAATAGATAGCGCATAAGATAGCCACATATATTTTATCTACGGTCCCCATGTGGCATGTCAAATGTTTTTAAATTTGGACCTTAATTTTGTTTAGGTTTTGCAATTTTAGATTATGTAGATGTTATAATTAATACTAAATGTATGTGTTTCTTTGTTAAAAGTAAACAAAAATTTGAAACGATGTACTTAAAGAAAAACACAAAAAAAAAAAAGAAAAAAAAAAGATAATAACATCTAACTAACTAACTTAGATTTATTTTATTCAGTTACGGTTCCAGTAACAAAAGCTATGGACAAGAGTTGGATGACAAAGTCTAGGGGTACGAGGGAATACAGAGACGGGTATAGATCATTCATAGACTTTGCAGTTAGGAACTGTAGAATCCCTGATGGAAAAAGTCACTGCCCCTGTAAGGTGTGCCGTAATAACCAGCGCCACCCTCCGGGTTTGGTATTTGACCACATTGATAGGGGGTAAGGGAATAATGGATTGTATTATTGGATTATGTGGATTATTGATTGGATTATGTATTAGATATTGGATTATGTATTAGATATTTGATATTGTATTGGGTTTTGGATTATGTGGATTATGTATCGGAATATGTGGATTAATGGATTGTATTGGATTAATGGATTGGATTATTGGATTATATATGTGGATTGGATTATTGGATTATTGGATTATTAGATTATGTATATGGATTATTGATTGCATTATGTATGTAGATTATTGATTGGATTATGTATTGGATATTAGAAATATTGGAATATTGGAATTGAATTTATTGTATTGGAATATTGTAATCAGGAATTATTTCAATATTTCAATATAAAAAAAAAAATATATAGATATTTTTTGACGTGTCAAACGGGGTGACACGTCAAAAACTGCCACGTCAAAAAAGTTTTGACGTGGCAAAACTGACACGTCAAAAAAGTTTTTGACATGGCAAAACTGACACGTCAAAAAAGTTTTTGACGTGGCAAAACTGACACGTCATAAATTTTTGACGTTTCAGTTTTAGCACGTCAAAAATTATCTTTTTGACGTGCCTGTGTTTAAACGTCAAAAACTTTTGACGTGGCACTGTAGACACGTCAAAAATCTGGGCTTTTTGACACCCCCCTTTTAACGGTTGAAAAACGTCAAAAACCCTCCGTCAAAAACTCAACGTAAAAAATTCACACCATTTTTGTAGTGTTAGTTTATTATTAAAATTTTAAATCAAAATTAAAAGAATAAAAAATAAAAAAGAAATTGCAAGGGGTGGCCGGCTACCCCCAAGGGTCAAATTTTTTTTTTGGTTTAGCCCTTGGGGGTAATGGGCCATGGGGGTGGCCGGTGGCTTCGGCCACCCCCAATAGGCGGTTGGGGACTTGGGGCCACCCCCATAGCCCTTGGGGGTGGATCGCCGAAACCCATTTTAAGAATGAAATGGCCCTTGGGGGTGGTTCAGCCACCCCGAAGGGCTAAATAAAAAAAATTATATATATATATTTTTGGCCCCCGGCCACCCCTAGCATAGGGGGTGGCCGGCCACCCCTTGCAATTTTTATTTTATTTTTTAGTTAGTATTTTATTCTTTTAATTTTGATTTAAAATTTTATAGACTTTTAATAATAAACTAATAAGAGGGGCTGCCACATCAGCATTTGATGGGCTAAATGTGGGGAAATGATTGCATTTTAGCATTTCTCAAAATAATATTGTTTGCCAAGTAGACAAGTAGTATGCGAAAATTGAGTTGACACTACAAAAAATCATTTTTTTCCCGACCAGAGTTTTCTGACGTGTCCTGGTGTCTGACACGTTAGAAAACTTTTCTGATGTGTGTTGAAGGTCAAAAACATAGGAGTCAATAAGATTTTTTTACTGACGTGTTATTGTTTGACACGTCAAAATTTACTGACGTGTCAATTTTGATACGTCAATAAATTTATTGACGTGTTATATTTTAACACATCAGTACATTTTTAAAAAAATAATTTTTCTTTTTTAAAATTTTTTCTGGAAATTTTTTTTTAATTAAAAAATTTATTAATTTAAATTATTTTTCAATTAAGATAATTGTTTTTTTTAAAAAAATTCACCAATTTCGTTTCTCATGCTCTCCCTCTCTTCTTTTCTACATTTTCAAAAACCCAAACCCAAAAAATCTTCAAAAAATCAAAAACCCAAATCAAAAAATAAACATGAAAAATCAAAAACCCAAATGTCAAACCCAACAAATCTTCAAAAACCCAAAAAACCTTCTTATCTCCTCTTCTTCTTCTTCTTCTCTTCTCCGTTTTTTTTTTTTGCTTCTCTTCTCCTTTTCTTTTTCGTCTTCTTCAGCTGCTTCTCTTCTTTTTCTCTTCTCCTTTTCTTTTTCTTCTTCCCTCTAGAAGGAGCTAGCCATGCAGAGAGAAGAGGGAGATTGAGAGAGGAGAGAGAGTGTGGGGAAATAAAAGAAGAGGGAAAGAAGAGGGAAAAAGTTGAATATCCTGCTATTTTTTTAGTGACGTGCCAGCATTTAACTACGTCAGAAATTTCTGACGTGGTATTTTAACACGTCAGAAATAGTACGTAGCAAAAAAATATTTATTGACGTCAATAAACATTTTGTCAACTTTGCCACGTCAGAAAAATATTTATTGACGTAGCATTTTTTGCCACGTCAGTAATTAGTGACGTAGCAAAAATCGTGTTTTGTAGCCACATCAGAAATTGATTGTTTTTTTGTAGTGTGAAGATTCGAAGATGGGTGGTGATCTGTTCTCAAAACTCCTCATGCTTGCTTGTCTGAGTGGCTGTTTCTTTTCCCTGGCTCGATGTGATGTACATTACTACGACTTTGTTGTAAGTCTCAAACCCATCCATGATCCACCCTCTTTAATGTTATATATATTACAATTCTATTCAAATATTCATTTAATAATCCTTACATGTCACATTATTTAAGTATAGTATAACTTCATTTTTCATTTTAAAAACAAGTTGGCCTACTTAACCTGTTTGTGAAATTATATATATATTTTATATAGTAAATACATGTTGAAATAGGTCAAACTAATTGTGTTGGGTTTGGTCAAATGGATTAAATATGTTGCAGTTGGGTCCAAATGGGTCAAACAGATCGACCCATTTATTAAACATGTCGCATTTGGGTCGTGGCGGGTTACTAATTGTCGATAAAGTGGACGCTAAAGGTAATCATTAGGGTCGACTTTAAGTGGACGCTGATAATCACACATTTGATCATTAGGGTCGGATTATTAGCGTCAACACCTTTAGAGTCCAAAAGTCGACGTTGTTGTCAACAGCGTCCACTTTAGGACTTTTAGGGTCGACTCGAAGTCGCCCCTAAAGACCTAAATTCTTGTAGTGGTAATGAATTGTGTTTGAGCAAATAGTTCACCTATAAAAGGATAAAAGATAAAGGAAGAACAACATAAAATAATTTTTATTGTGTTTAAGTTATATAAGCCAACATTAAAGGATAAAAGATAAGCCAACATTAGAATTTCAAATTTTATGTTGTTCTTCCTTTATCTTTTATCATTTATTGTGTTCAAGTTATTTTTATATAACTTAATGTTTGAGCAGCTAATTCCCCTATATAACTAACAATAATTTCAGTGCGCTTGCTATCCAAGTGCCCTTAATTAGGGGTGCTTAAGGGCGCCTAGATAGCAGGCTTTCCGAATTAAGGGCGCTTGCCAGGCCGGCGCACTTAATTAACTAAATTGGGGCATGCCCTATTGGAATGCCCCGAATTAAGGGGACGTTTTTCTGTGCAGGCGTTGCTAATTTTATTTTGTGTCGTTTACACAGTAAAATGTCCCTATAAGGAGATGTTTTATTAAAGTGACTCTATTCCAAGCGTTAGTAAACCTTGTTTTTTTTGTAATGATCGCATTCCCTTAACTAGTCTAACAGTAAACCTTGTTTTTTTTGTAATGATCGCATTCCCCTTGCTAAGATTAGAGAACCCTTGCTTAGTTTCCACTGTCCACCTCCAAGGTAATTGTGGTAGCCTTCATCATCAAGTTTTTCAATAGAAATCAAGTTGAAGCGCATTTCAGGAACATGTCTGACATCCTTGAGAATCAATTTGCACCCAATGTTAGTTTCTAGCTGTATATCTGACATGCCCACAACTTTACACTTTGCTTCATTTCCCATCTTTGACCCAACCAAAATCGCCACTGGTGTAGGAAGAGAATAAATCTCTATGTGGAGTAATATGAAAAGATGCTGCTGTATCAACTACCCACATAGATTCATCACATGCGAGACTAGCATAAACTTCATCAAAAGCAAATACTACATCACCATCAGATACAACTGCTGCAGTGTCTTTTTCTTCTTGACGTTCTTCGTCTTTTCCTTTCAACTGTTCCCTTTTAAACTTTCTGTAATCTCTTCTTATATGCCCACGCTTGCCACAGTGAAAACATTTTATGACTATTTTTAAATAGAACTTTCCTCTTGACTTGTCACGACTGTCATACCTATGAGGTTTTCTGCTTTTACTTCTCCCCCGCCTTTCTATAACAAGTGCATCTGAATGAGAATAAATACCTTGTTCTTTTCTTATTGCCTCTTCATTGAACATGCTGTCTTTTACTATACCCATAGTTATCGCACCATTGGGAGCCGAGTTACTGAGCGACACCACCAAGGTTTCCCAACTATCTAGCAAATAACTCAACACAAGTAATGCTTGCACCTCATCATCTAGTGCAAGTTTCATGGTAGACAACTCGTTCAACATTCCCTGAAAATTACTCAGATGCTCTGTAACACTATGTCCATCTTTGTATTTCAAATTTACAAGCCTTCTTATCACAAAAGCTTTGTTTTGAACAGTCTTTCATTCATAAAGACTCTCCAACTTATGCCAAAGATTGTAAGCATCAACTTCTTTAACTACGTGATGAAAGACACTTTGATCAACCCACTGCCTAATATCAAACGGCTTTCCTATTCAATCATCGTTGGTTGCAATAATTGGTTTGACACCTTTCAACTCAATGAGGTCAAACAATTCCTTGCAATACAAAATATCTTCCATCCTAATCTTCCAAATTGAATAATTGTAAGTTGTGAGTTTAACCATGCTGTTAGATGACTATTCCATTTAATTCACACAAGAACTCCACACGAACAATGAACTAAAGGCTCTGATGCCACTTTGTTAGGGGTGAACACAAATTTCAGATGCTCAGCGGAGTTAATCTACCCCTCTTTATGCAAATTAAATAGTCACAATAACAAAATAATAATCAAGCAAACCCATAAGTAAGATATCAAGATTTTTACGTGGAAAACCCTCTAATGTGAAGGTAAAAACCACGGGACCTAGTCCAGTTAAATCTTTCACTATCAACAATAATGAATTTACAATTGGCTTTCCTATGAAAATATCTAGAGGTTATCACCACATCAAGAATACATTCATTATTGGATTAAACATAAATTCATCACCCTAAAGTGGATTCCAACAAGAATAAAGAAAGATTTCACTAAGTAGGTATTAGCAACCAAGCAACTGGAGAGAAATTTTAACGATTGACACCAGCACTCGTCGTCAGGAGCGACACTCTAAAATTGCATCAAGATCGAACCACAAATGACCTTCTAAACTCGGACAAATGTGAAAAAAGCGTAGCCCATTTTCGTCTTTTTCTTTTTGCATATGCACAGGAACAGGATAGGATTCACTATCAATTTTCTTATTCATGACATTTGACAACCAAACGTACAATATGCATGCTTTCAATTATTTTTGTGTTTTCCCACCTTTATCAAAAAAACACATATACTTTTGAGTAATGTGGCCGACTGCTCTTGGAATTGTCGTTGTCAGTCTTGTCTTTGTCGTTGTCAGTCTGGCTTGAGTGAAAATATATATATAACTTTCATCAATGGCAATTTCTATTGATATCTATACAACTTTCTCTTAGCTTTGAATCTGGTACTAGAAATATGCATGGCAGCAGTTTTTCAGGGCATAATATGCACTACAAAAAAATTGATATTTTCTGACGTGGCAAACAGTATATAATTTTTGCTACAGTAGCATTTTTACGTGCTAAAAAATAGCACGTCAGAATTTTCTCTTCTTATTTTTCACAAAAAACAAAACAAAACAAAAAACCCAAAATTTTGAAATTTTTTCCTCTTCTTATTTTTCCTCTACTTTTTTCTTCTTTTTATTCTTCCCTCCTCATTTATTTTTCCCATACTCTCTCTCTCTCCTCTAGCTCCCTTCTCTCCACGGCAGATCAAAGAAATTAGGCTGAAGAAGGAGAACAAAAAGAAAAGGAGAAGAGAAGAAGAAAAAGAAAGGAAGAAGAGAAGAAGAAAAGAAGCTGCAGAAGAAAAAAAAAGGGAGAAGAGAAGAATAAGAGAAGCTGCAAAAGAAAAAGAAAGGGAGAAGAGAAGAAGAGAAGCAGAAGGAAAAAAAAAAAAAAGAAGAAGAGAAGAAGAAGATCGAGGAAGAAGACCATGGTGGTGCAGAGATCGCACCATCTCTGCACCCCATGGTGCAGAGATACAATATCTCTGCACCATGGTGCAGATCTGCACCATGGTGCAGCTGCGTTTCTCAACACAGATCTGCACGGCAGCGTGAGGGAGCTGCCGTGCATAGGATTCCAAAAAAAAAAAATTTGAATTAATAAATTTTTAATTCAAAAAAAAATTCCAGGAAAATTTGTTATTTTTTTTAATTTTCTGACGTGTGAGACAGTAGAATGTCAGAAAATTCTGACATTCTACCCACTGACACGTCAGAAACTTTTTTTTCCTGTCACCTATGCTTCTGACAATCAACGCGCGTCAGAAACGCTACGTTCGAAAAATTTTCTGATCTGTCAGACACACTGACACGTCAGAAAACACCAGTAAGAAAAAAATTGGTTTTTTTGTAGTGATATACGGTCCCACTTATATCTGATGTGGAAAAGTCAATGCAGGGGAATAATCTGGGCATTAATGGTTTATTGGTGGGTCACAAGAATAGTCCAGAGAGACTTTAATCGAAAAAGAAACACCATGGGGAACTTGATTTGCCCATAGAAAAATGCACCAGTCTAGTAGAGGTGCCACGGAAGAAAAGGAACTCAAAAGGAGAAATAAAATTGTCGAATGCAGTAGCGAAAGTTTGCAAACTCTCTTTGGCTAATACAACTAATGGTTCGGGGATGGCGGAGACTGCGGGGCAGTCCCGCCGACCGCAATGAAAATAATTAGCTGGAACTGCTGAGGGCTTGGGAACCTTCGGACGGTTAGAGAGCTTTGCAGGATAGTGAAGCAAAAGAAGCCCACAATGGTTTTCTTAATGGAAACCAAGTTACGAAAAGAAAAGATGGAGGTTATTCGGTGTAAGCTAGGCCTTTCTAACATGTTTGTGGTGGATAGCGTGGGTAGGAGTGGTGGTTTAGCCTTGTTTTGGGGCGATGGAATTTTTGTGGATATTCAGAATTTTAGCCAACGTCATATCAATGGCTTGGTTAAATTGTCATGTGAAGGAAATCCATGGAAATTTCCATGTGTTTCAATAATCCTAATGATCTGCTTGCTGAGGCACAGTGGGCGCTACTCAAACATTCTCCATTCAAATGGAATTTCACCCAGCAATTTTGCACTCCAAGATTTTAATGAAATCGGTATCTACATCTGAAAACGGGGAGTGGTCGGCCAAATAGCAAAATGGCAGCTTTCCGGCAAACTCTAGAGACTTGCAAACTTTCCGATCTTGGCTATCGGGGTCCAAAGTTTACTTGGAGTAATTGTCAAGAAGGTGCACTTTTTATCAAGGAACGGTTGGATAGAGGGGTGGTAAATTCCGAATGGAGGGAGCTTTTTCTGAATGTTGAGGTGATGGTAGAAGCCATAATTTGCTCCGATCATGCCCCACTTACTTTATGTTTGTTTGGATATGAAGCGAGTGGGCGTGGGCGGAAAAACTTTCGATATGAGGAAAGGTGGATATTGGAGGAGGGGTATACCGACATAATTCAGCAGGCATGGGGAAGTAGTATGCATGGTGGTTCTAGTTGGGAAGGAATTAAGACCAAAATTGCTTGCTGTCAACAGAAGCTTTTACGTTGGCAAAGGAGTTGCAATGGGGCAATACAGGAGCAGGTTGCTGCCTTACAAAAGCAGCTAATTGATTTACAAGGCCAGGTAGGTGTGGAGGTTAGTGTGGAGACTAAGGCCGTGCAATCAAAACTGGAGGTATTGTTGGATCAATCTGACCTTATGTGGAGGCAACGGGCAAAAATTGAATGGCTGCGGGATGGAGATCGCAATACAAAATTCTTTCACGCCTGTGCAAATTCTCGCAGAAAATCCAACCTTATTTCCAGTATTTCAGACACAGAGGGGCAGCACTTTTCTTCGGCAAAGGAGGTAGAATTGGCTTTTGTTAATTATTTTAATTGTTTATTTACTTCTGGAAGTGTAGGTGATATGTCTCCTTGTCTACAACCGTTGGAACGCCGTGTGACGGATGATATGAATAATGCTTTGCTGCAAGCTTTTACTGATAGGGTGTGGAAAAAATTACAAGACTGGAAAATTAAATTTTTATCCCAGGCTGGTAAGGAGGTCCTCCTAAAAGCAGTGGTACAGGCTATACTCACCTATTGTATGAGTGTTTTTCGTCTCCCGCATGCTCTATGTTTGGAGATAAATTCACAAATGCAAAAATTCTGGTGAGGTCATCAGGAGAATAAATCCCGAGTGCGTGGGATGAGTTGGGGGAGTTTGGGTCTACCAAAAGAGTTCGGTGGTATGGGTTTTCGTGACTTTACCAGTTTTAATAAGGCGTTGTTGGCAAAACAAGCTTGGCGATTGTGGTCTCAACCGAATAGTCTGGTGGCACAAATCATGAGGGCGAAGTATTATCCAAGGAGCTCAGTTGTGGACGCAAAAATTGGTCGGAGACCATCGTTTGCTTGAAGGAGTATTTTGAGCTCTTGTGATTTGCTTAAGGAAAGGTTGGTATGGCGAGTGGAAAATGGTGGAAAAATTCAAATTTGGAAGGACAGGTGGCTTCCAAATCCATCTACTTTTCGAATCCTATCATCTCCCAAATTACTGGACCCGGATGCAACAGTTAAAAAGCTTATAGATGAAGATTCAAAGTGGTGGAATGTGCCTCTTTTGGAGAGGCTTTTTTCTCAAGAGGAGGTAAGGTTGATCCAAGAAATCCCTATTAGTAGTACCAATCAAGAGGATACTCTTATCTGGAAGGGCACCAAAAATGGGGTTTTCTTAGTTAAGAGTGCCTATTATTTACAAAAGGAGATACTATCAAGGTCCCTGGCTGAATGCTCTTCTAAGGGGGGGGTTAGTGATATTTGGAAGAAAATATGGACTTTGCCGGTTCCAGCTGTTGAATGGAATTTTCTATGGCGTGCATGTAAAGAGATTCTCCCAACCCGTGAGAATTTATGTAGAAGGAAAATTATCACGGATCCTCTCTGTCCAGTGTGTGGTTTAACAGTGGAGTCTGGGTTTCATATTTTGTGGCAGTGCCCTTCTGCTATGGACGTGTGGAGTATGGGTAGTAAAAAATTTCAAAAGAGTTTTTTTACTGGCCCAGATTTTCAGGCAAGTGGCCGAAGCTATGTTTAACAAATGTGATCAGGAGGAGTTGGCACAATTTGCAGGCTTGGCTAGGAGGATTTGGCTGAGGCGTAATGAGGTTGTCCATGGTGGCACTTTCTCTCATCCGAGTATCATCCTACAGCGCACAAACACTGCCATCCAAGAGTTCACGACGGCCCAACAGCGGAGGGAGTTGCTCGATTATCCCGGTGGAAATCAAACAGTGGAGGGCTGGCAGGCTCCGGCACAGGACTGGTGCAAAAGGAACTAGGATGCAGCAATAGAGAGGACCACTGGCCGGCTGGGGTTGGGCGTGGTGCTTCGAGACTCGAATGGAAGGTTCCTAGCGGCAAGATGCAAGATGAGACTGGGTTGCTTAGCACCGGCAGCAGCTGAAGCGAAAGCAGCTCTCCTTGCTATCCAGCTCTGCCGAGAATTGGGTTTTATAAAAGTGCATCTAGGAGGTGATGCCAAGGGAGTGGTTGATGCTGTCAATTCTGGGAATGTGGACACGAGCTAGATGGGACACGTAATTGAGGACATTAAGTTGGAGTTGAATTCTTTGGCACACTGGAAGTTTACTTTTGTTAGGAGAAAAGGGAACCAAGTGGCCCATTGCCTTGCTAAATTTGCTGTGTTGAACTGTATTACGAATAGTTGGGGTGCTACACCTCCTACATGTATTAGTGATTTGTTGGTGCTAGAGCAAACAGCTCTAGTTGCTTGAAGTTTCTAATGAAAAGTCGCTTATTTCTTCAAAAAAAAAAAAAAATCTACTAACTGCTTAAGATGTTAACCGCTAACCGCTTTCTAAAAAAACACAAAAAAAAAATAATAATAATAATAATAAAACAATGCTTCTAGATTTTTATGCATTTTTTTAATATTTAAACACAAAAACAATGTCATTTTATATATATATATATAGCGGTTAGCGATTTTTTCAAATCGTAAAACCACTAATTACACCATCTTAAACGATTAGTAAATTTGTTTAATCGCCTTCAAAAGCAATTAGCGGTTAAAACACCCATTATTTCGACCCTGATAAAAATAAAAGATCTACTAGGTTGAGAAAACATCGGAAAAACATGGGAGAAAATACACGTGCCAGCTCCTTGCATGGGTCAGCTTGTTTTTATAAAGCACGTCGATTTTTTTGCGCTAGCGTCTCAATCATGATTGCCACGCATGATTGAGACGCTACGCAAGCAATGATGTCATAATTTACTTTCTCATATAAGCTATGTTTGCCAAGAGAAGGGTC